>NW_009920439.1:39088-73564 GCF_000696875.1 Nestor notabilis | reverse complement strand
TCTTTCCCTCATAGAGTTCAGTACAGTGGTCAATCCTGTGGAAATGTACTTATTCTACTGTAAGAGAGTGTGTTCATGGGGCAGAGTGTGTATCTGTACGTAGATTTGTTTATCTAGTTGCCTGTAGCATTGACTGCATCAATCTATGCAGACACCATCAGGGAGTATCAGTAAAGAAATGGAAATTAAGTCAAGTGACTACAGTCAATTTAGGAATATCTATAATTTTTGTAATGGATTTCTTAGTATCTGTATCCCAAAGTGCTTTGATAGCCTTAGATGAAAGATGCTATAAAAGTGCAAAGTGTTGTTATAGAGGTGTTTTTTGCTTTTAAAGAAAGATTCTTCTTTTTTTCTCTTTTCCTTAAATGCAAAATATCAGTCTTGGAAGGCATCTTGAAAGTATTTCCTGGAGATTTAACCCTATGATTCCAATTACCTTTTGGCTAGGAGGTATCAAATACCATGCATGTGAGTGAGGAAATGGTCTTGCAGTTAACTGCTGCAGTAAGAGTGGTCTGGAGTAACTGGTCCATTTCTCTGTGTGCCCAGGTGCTTTGCATGCTGCCTGTTTGGTAAGCGTTCACGTGGCTTCACATGGGAAAGGAGGGAGAGCAGGTCAGACTCACAGGCCTGCGTCAAGTAGAAGGGAAAGGGACTTCATAAGCTGAGGACCTAGTTTTGAGGGGAACGAAGCATCAGAGGTACTGAAAGCCTACCTGCCCTATCAGATTTTAAGGCACAAGCATGAGCACCATGGTTTGCTCCAGTCGTGTTGCCCTGAGCATTGTAAAGGAGGATCCTGTGAGGGTCTAGATTAAATTACTTCCTCTTGTGTACACAGGTTTCTTTCCCATGGATGCTAAAGTACAGGAAAGAGAAGAGATGGTTGTCATGGGACCAGAATGAAAACACGGTGCATATCCAGACCCATAGAAATGCTCTTAAGTCAGTATTAGACATAAATACAGGAGCTTGTCTTCTTTGAAGAGCAGAAAGACTTAAGTAGCTCTGAGCCTGGACTAGGGCATTTGCACAGGTTGACTTGAGAGCCATCAATATTTACAAGCTTATTTGAGAGCAGGGACCTTGTGGACAGTGGGAGCCTAAGTGTCTTACAGAGACATATGTGCACATACTGTCCCTGCCAACTGTCTCCGGCTCAGTGCTGGTGGAGAACGTGCTCTTAGGCCTAGGTATGGCTGTATCTAGTCACACAGAAAGACTGATCAAAGAACAGTTGGTTTGGGTTGGAAGGGACCTTGAAGATCACCTAGTTCCAACTCCCCTGCCATGGGCAGGGACACCTTCCACTAGATCAGGTTGCTCAAGGTCCTGTTCAACCTGGCCTTGAACACTGCCAGGGCTGGGGCATAAACAGTTTCCCTGGGCCACCTATTCTGGTGCCTCACCACCCTCACAGTAAAGAATTTTTCCCTAATATCTAATCCAAATCCATTCAAGCTATCAATGACTTACGGCGCTATCAGGCTCTCTAAATCAGTGGCCCGCAAGCACAGAACTCTGTAACTCAAAATGGTTTGATGGTGATATATTAAAAAATAAAAAAATTACAAGTTAATAATAAAAAATATTACATTTTTCTATTAGTATTCCTTTTGCACACAGGAGAAAATAGCTTAGACCAAGCACAAGTGGGTCTTTCACTGAATGGTTGGAAGGTGAAGTTGATTATGTGAGTGATCGCAGAGTTGTGGCTCACATAAACAAGGGTGGAAGCTCCCTCCTGGCACTGCTGTCCCTCTTGGAACTGCTCTCCAGGTTTTGAACACCTCTCTTATGAACAGGTTTTTCTATGAACTTGTATTTTTCCTTCGTCTTATAAGCAACTTAGAAAAAAATTACGCATATAGAACTGATAGTGAGGCTCTTGGGTGCTCAGAACACCATACAAATGCTATTAGACCCATAGTTAAAATAATTCTTTGGTAAATGTTAAATTCCTATTAGTAACACTTGCTAAACTTAAGTGCAAAGGAAAGGGCAAGGCTAATCTGAAAGGCAACGGAGAGCAGGGCTTAAAAGATATTAACAATTTGTTGGAAACGTCTGAGGGAAGTGGTTAATATGACTAAAGAGTAACGTCTGTGGGTTGAAGATTTAGGTTGGGAGAGGGCTTTAGCTCGTGCGCTGCTCTGGAGCTTTCCCAAATGTCAATGGGAATTAAGAGAAAAAAAGCCATTCAGAACAAGGCGTTTTTCAAAAAGCAACAAACAGAAAAATTGCCGTGTCTCTGTGATAGGTCTCTGCTTTTCTGCCACCCTGGAGTGGTGTTCGCGTGTCTGCATGCTCGTCATCTTTTTCCTTCTCTCTGTATTTCTTCACTTCTGCCTGAGTCTTCTCCCCTGCACCTCTTATCTTGTGTCTGTGCCCTCACCATCTTTCTGCAGTTTCAGGTTGTTACCTCTACCTTTCTGTCATCTCATCTGATTTTTTGCAGGTGGCAGTTCATCAGTGAGTCACACCCAGTCTCTGCTTTTTGTTCACTTTGTGCTTTCACCTAAACTATTCATTTATTGCTTTTACATTTTTGCCACCTGAATTTGGTGGTTAAAGGGAATTCTAGGGTGACAGCAGAAGATATTTCTTAACTACTACTTCTTCTTTAGTCCCAAACACCAACATCCTGAAAGGGAATTGGAGATGGTTTTTACCAAATTCTGCAGAGAAATGAGTGTCTTTTTGTCTGTGTGTCTGTCTTAGCTGTTTGACCAATTGCAACTGAATTTGACGGTGATAAAGGTCTTAGAGATATTACATTCATATGAGTTTCATGAAAAATAGCTGGTTGAATGAGTAGAGAGACCAAAATTAATCTCTCCATTAGGGACAGCTGCATCTCTGTTGTTAGAAATCAGAGGACAACAGGCATGAAAGTTACAGGAAACAGATGCCACGTATCCCAGCCTTCCTGGGCAATACTTTCCTGTAATATTCTTTCAGCTTCTAGCAATTAGTGCTTTGGGGATCCTGAAGCCAGAGATGTTTAGAATTGTAGAATTGTTTAGGTTGGAAAAGACCTTTGAGATCGTTAAGTCCAACCTTTAACCTACCACTGCCAAGTCCACCACTAAACCATGTCCCCAAGTGCCACATCTACACATCTTTTTAATACCTCCAGGGATGGTGACTCCACCACCTCCCTGGGCAGCCTGTTCCATGCCTGACAACCCTTTTGGCGAAGAGATTTTTCCTAATATCTGATCTAAACCTACCCTTGCACAGTTTGAGGCCATTTCCTCTCATCCTATTGCTTGCTGTGTGTGAGAAGAGACCAATACCCATATGTTGGTTATGTTTGCAGTAACACTCAATGGATTTGTCTCTCATGAACCTGTATGCATTTTTAGCATCCACAGCATTCCTTGCTAGGGATTTCCACGGCTTTAATAATATCTTGTTTATTTTAAGCCTACCACCTACAAGCTTTATTTTGTGATTCCTCATTGTTACAGTGGAAGCAGCATTGATCCACATCTGCTTTCCCCATGGCACTCTTATCAGGCACTTTTTTCCCATATTTAAAGTTTCCTAGCCTATTTGCTGTCTGAATATCTATCCTGTATACCATAAGCAGAAAAATTTACCAGATCAGAATCATTCCTTCATTTCTAGCCTTGGTATACTGCCTTACACTTTCTTTCTAGGTATACACAACTCTATGAGTTGCCAAGCAAGGAGAATCAACTCCAGTGACTCTAATGGCAGAGTCTGTATTTGCTGTGCATTATGATTTTCACTTGCACTCAGGAGAAATCCTGCCCTGGTCACACAAGCAGTAGGTATAAGCACCAAAATGAGAGCTGTGGTTTTCAGTTTCAGAGTACACACTGAGATCATCATGTGACAGTTCCTCGAGCACTTAACAGTCTGTGTGTTCTACTGTACTCTTCTTTTCCGCAAAACTTCAGAGGGATTCCAAGCTTGGTAAATAACTGATCTGCTGTTCAGCATAGGCTTGAGTTTTGGTCATCTGGCGGAAAACTAAGCAATCCTTATTAAACAAGCAACTGTCATCTGGTGCCACAAAAGACCAAATAATAGGTGTCAATCCGTTCATCTTTCCTTCACCCTCAAGAAATACAGTATGTATGTTAACTGTTCAAGAACTCTCCTGTAGCAAAGAGGGATCTGCAGGGCAGTGGAGTGTCACGTGTAGCAAAAGCTTACACTGGACTGGAGACATTTGGCTGTAGCAGTGTTGGAGGACATTTGCAAAGTGATACCTCTTTCCATCATATCAGTACATGACAAATCTCAATCTGTCTCTTAATAAATCTTTAAATAGGCTGTTCAAGTGGAACGTAGCTAGTCTAATCAAGGTAGGGGATGGACATGGCTCAGAGGATCCAGTTATCTTCCTGGTGACTTTCTGGAGGAGAGGCAGATGGACTGCTAACACTCCTATGTGGAGGAGCCAGGACTGAACGGTTCTGCAAGCCCAAGGGAAGAAAGTATACAGTACTTCAGTCCCATTATTCCTGTTTTCAAGCCTTTTAATCTTAGATTTTCTGTGGATTTCTTCAAGGTCTGGTCAGTGGCTCGTTCTGTTGGCAGAATACAGCTTCAGGCTCCTTGTCTCTTACTGTGTAGCAGTAATACTCCCCTTGAGAAAATGCCCATGACTGTGCCTGTTAGCAGACTCACAGTCTCTCATTCTTTCTGCGATACTGTGAAGATTTGAGACTGGGCTATTTCTGGGTTATCATCGTAGTGTCCCTTCTTCCTTACTTAATGATTCCTCTTTGCGCTGCATCCCTCACATATCTGCCAAGTAGAGTTTGTTGCATTGACTTTCTCTCCAAAGCCTGCCCAGAAGGACAGCTTTCCCTCAACCAGGACACAGAAAGGGCCTGTGTCTCCAGAACCATCAATATTTTTCTTGAGATGATAAATGAACTGCCAATAAACTGAGGCAGCTGCCAGATCCATCTGAGAAACAGACCTTCAGACCCAATTTATCCGTGCTTGGTTTATTTATGTGTCTGGAAACTTTTGAGATGCAAACAGAGGACTAACTACTTTAAGGCAACCACTGAGTATTAGATGGTATAGAGAGATGTGCAGTGGGAGTTTATGGACTGGTTCAGACACATTAGCTATTACTCTCAAACAAGAAAATGGCTTGAAATTCATCATAGGGAACACCAGAGAAAAGAAACAAAGCTCTCAAAGCAAGACCTCGGGTCTCACACTTGTTATCATTTGGTTTGTTTTTCTCTCTCTCTTCCGGTCTTTCTTGCCTCTAATTCAGGTTTTTGCATAATCTCTTAAATGTATGTTGTCAAGATTTTCCTAAGGAGATGAGACATGCCTGATCCTGCTGTGCCTGGAGAGATGGGACCCAGTGTATGTGCTTCAATGAGTAAGGTTTGTAGAGAGACCAATCTGGTTTTGAACCAGCTGATACAGTTGGAAAAAGCAGTCTCTGTGTTTAGGGTTGTTTTGCTGGGCAGCAGGGGTATGTGTGTGTTTCATATACATTCACCCCAAAACTTCTGAGCTTTTTTTTGGTTTTTTGATCCATCAGAGTTCTCAGAGGTATTAAGTTTGGGCAAGCTTTAGGAAAACAGGCAGCTGAGCAAAGGAAAGAGACTCAGCTAATGCCTCTGCTGGGAGAAAGGCTGGAGCGAGTTTAAATGTTATTACACACCAGAGAGTCTGCATGGGAGAGCTGCTGTGAAATGCTCCAGCACAGGGACGATTTCAGCTGGCACACAGTCCATATTGCTGGCGAAACCAGGGGTGTAGGGCCTGCTGGGTCTCAGTAGTTGTGTTTCTGGTGGGACAATACTTTCTATCTTAAAATAAGCCTGGCCTGATGCAGAGCCTGTGACCCAGGAGCACAAGCTCCAGATCTTTGCTGGCGGGAGGAGACTTAAGCAAGTCCAAGGCAGCAAAAACAGTGAGGACAAGTACTCGGTGTGAGCTCTTCGGAGGAGAGCGGATGCCCAGCAGCCTGGTGCCTCTCTGCACCTCCCTGTAGTTATCGCCAGCGTAAGGCTGAGCCTAACGAAGCGATTTCCCCCTCCGCACCCTGCCCGCCTGCCTGGGTCAGCACCAGCAGCGCAGCTCACGCTTGCCTGTAGTTAAAGTGCCCTCTTCTGGCACGAAACGTTTCGTTCCTCAATGGCAGTCGATTGAGGAGAAGTGGATGTTTCCGTGATGGTTGCTGCAATCAAGAACAAAGCAGGTTTTCTCTTCCTTTGGTTCCCCTCTGTGTCCCGGGCTGCCTTGGCAGTCAAGAGCAGTCAGAGAAGGAGCCTCCCTGTTGTATCAGCCTGGCGTAGTCAAAGCTTTTCTATGTGACAGTGCTATAACGAGATTTTGTTTGTATATGGGGGTCATTAAAGAAAGATGTTTTTATTCTCTTTTGTCTTTTTTTCCCCTTTAACTGGTGTAAATCCGTAGCTATCTTGATTTACACCAGCTGAGAATGTGGTGGCCTTTTGCTGCTTATTTTTTCTGCTCTCTGCTGTATAGATTGTCTCTTGGCTATTCTTGACCTGTTGATGTCAATAGTTTTCACTATGAATCCCAATGGGGTCTAGATTTGACCTCTATTGATTACCAAGGAAGGTTTGGTGATGAAATGTAGGGAGAGAAGAACACGCAGCAGCTGTCAGAGAAATTCCCATACCAAGCACTCAGTTGGAAAAGGAAAGTTCCAATACACTTGTTAATGTGAATTCAAGGTTAGCAGTACACAGCACAGCAACTGCATCTGTCTGCAGAGGGATTTAAAATCAGCCTTTAATAAGAAAAAGGAGTTTCCTGCACTGCTTTATCACATCAGTTACCATCAGACGCCTTTGCATGTGCTTTGGATTTTTCTCTACATTTAAGAAGCATTTCAAACCATAATTGATTATAGCTGAATTCGTGTTACAAAGTAGAGAACAGGAGGTCAGGGCATTTATGCTATGAGACAAGACTGAGCCTGATTCCCATTTAGATCCTTTATAGCTGAAGGGTAGTGTTTTTTCCCCTGGTAACAAGCAGTGTCTTAGCTATTGAGTACAATGCTGTATTAATAATTCCGTACTTACTGTAGGCTCTCTGAATGCAAATCGCTCTCACACAAGCTGGATTGGCATAAACCAGTTTAGGAAGCACACATACAATTTGTACTGCCCTCCACTGGGTTTATGGGGAGAAAAAGGAGCTGGAGTCAGGATTGCCAGGTTTTGCAAAGTGCTGAGATGAAAGTGGAAATCCAGCTTCTCCCTTCAAGGTGAAAAGGACATAGGAGATTCTGGTGGTTTCAGTCTGCCTGAGGATGCCTTTGCAGTGGTCCCTGCTCTGTTATATGCACTTTAAAACCGTCATGTGCTGACATTGTTTTTTCCTGGTCACTTCACTATTAGTTAAATAAGGTGTCACGACTGAAGTTCATGAAATGTGGCTTTTAATAATGCGATTTTATTTAAACTCCATGCATGTGTTTCATCTCACATTCCTTCTCAGTCCTGGGTGCTTAGATGGTGTTTAGGCAGAGATGGCCTGTGGCTGAGGATAAGAACAGCATCTCACAGTGTTACCGCACCTAACCCAGAAGTGCAGGGACAGATAAGATCAAGTGCCAAGAACTGAGATGAGACAAGCTAAGAGTTTCCAAGCCAGTACAAGTTCAGATATTAAAGTAGTTCATGTGAGCAGACGTCATTGAAGATAATAGACAATATTCAAAATTTACCTTATGACTTTCAAAGTGATTATCCCAAATATAAGGATAAAGTGAACACAGTCATCTTCTACCATTTCACTTTAGGGCTGCTGCTCTGCATAGGAAAATATATGAGTGTGTGCATTCATTAGATACGCATATATACCAGAACGTTTCCTTTTTACTTTAGTATATTCTCAAGATTCATGAAGGAACTGAATTATGACAGAGAGAGAAACTTGCAGGCCTCTCTTTGTGTGGGGGAGCTCCAAGCCACCACTGCAGTGAACAAAGGTGCCCCCCTATCAGTCCTCTGCAGACAGCCCTGGAACTGGAGCAGCCTGGAGTAATGGTGCTGAGAAGTTGGTGCGATAACAAGGCAAAGCAAAGTATAGCCTAACAGGATGACAGTGCAAGGCACCAAAAATAGGTGGCTTTTGTATGACTATAATAGCACCACCTGCTTTCAGAATGTTAGTCATCCCATAAACGTGTCCATTCCAGCGAATATCCTTGAGGGAGCTGACACAGAAATCCATAGAAACGAGGCACTGAGTCTGAGCAGAGAAAAAGGAGAAGAGCAGGGACTCGCCAGGCTGAAAGGAGCCTGCTGGTAAGGGAAGAGGAGCAGCCTGGAATTGTGTGCGTGCATGTGTGGGTGCATATGGGGTAGCAGAGCAGTACACATGCTTCCCGAAGGGAAGAATTTGTTTCCTTCTCATCTAACCTCAGCCCCTGCTGCTTTCTTTGATTTTTCTCTAGCAGGGCCAATCTAGGCACTCAGTGATGATAAATAACCCAGTAGTACAACGTGACATGCACAGTGACACGGTAATATGGAGAGCAAGAGAAGAACCCAAAGGGACAGAGTTTGTGTGCAGTTTGTTTATTTCCCAGGTGTGCTCTGCAGTGCAGGCAGTTTGGGAACTCCATCCCGCCAGCTCCTGCTTGCAGCCTGGTGGGGGTCCTTAGTGGAGCCCAACAAACCTCAAACCTTGCTGGCATAAACAGTCCCTCCCAAAAGCTGCGTTTTTTCTAGTGAGCTTTGTTTGCAGTGACCTCAGTAGGATGTTTCAGTCCCGTTTTGAATAAGGGACCTTGTGTTAAGCGGTAGCTCTGCGTGTCAGGATACCTGCACCCGGCTGTGAGCTCCATCACCAACTCCTTGCCTGGCCTCGGGTGAGTTGCAGTGTTCCTCCCTGCTTTCCCACTTAGCAGGCTTTCAGCCCTGCGATCCTAACGGGGTTTTTAACACTGCATTCGCGTACAGTTTCCTGGATTTCGTGAAGCAAACTGAGAGCAGAAGTGGTGGTGTGCTGACACGCACAGCACATCAGCTGGGCTGAGCCTTCAGCTTCACCGAGCAGGATGCTGCTGCTTGGGCTAACAGAATAGCAACTTGTCGTTCCCTGTTGGACTAACATAAGGAAAGAGGTACATTTTGCCATAGGGTTTCCTGGCCATTTGCTGATGACTTAGGGATGGATGTTAAGACTTGGTGATCTGATTTCTGTTTGTGGCTCTGTAAAGAGTTTGCAGACTCAGTGCCTGTCCTTTCCTCTCCCAGCCTTTTCTTGGATGAAAGCATAGGACAGGAGAAATGGCATTGTCTAGACAGTGACACAGGGCTAGGACACAGTCTAGTGAGATGAAAGGAGAATGGAACAGGCATACAGAGCAAAGTGATTTGCCTAAAACTGCACAACCAGATCTCCTGACTCCTTCACTCTCCCTCCTGTGGCTTCTCCTTAGGAGATGAAGTTGATTGAAATTGCCCTTTTTACTGATTACCATTTTAATAATCTAACCAGTAATGTCAGAAATCCAGCATGAGGGGTGTTTGTTATTTGCATTTCCGTCAGGTGGGCACCAAAATTGGACTAGCTGGGTTCTCTTTTTACTTATGTTTGGGTTTGTGTTCTTGTCATCCAGGCATAGCACAGTGTTACTGCTGCAGCTGCATTCTCACATGAGAAGTGAATATTCTTATTACAAGGAAGTGAAAATTAAAAACAAAACCAGCTCCTCTTTTCTCCCTCCCCCCAAAAAGTTGATCTTCAAAAATAAATCTTAGGAAAAATCTCTTAGTGTATCCATGCATGCTTCATCTCCTTGGCAATTGTCATCTTGTGTAGAATTCCTGTTTTCTGAGCGTGGGATGGAAACTACTACTTCATTCTGCTTTGACATTTGTGTCTCCTCACAGCTCCCTTTACCTGTTCTCAGTTGCTTCTCATGTCACAGCTGACTGGTCTTCAGTGCTGATAGGGAGTCTGCCTTGCAGTTACATGCACTTAACTGACCACCCAGTTCCATCCAGGTTTTAAATAGGTGACTAATAACCCAGCTTCATGTCCCAGGGTTCTGATTCTTGGAGGGTTTTCCCACATGCCTTCACCGTGCAAGTAAAGAATACCTGCAAGGAAAAGGGACTTAAAACCATCTCTGCTCTTTTTGCTGAGAGCCAAATGGACCAGTGGCTGGAATGCAAGAAGAAAGGATATTCCTATTCCCTGCTTATTTGGCTGACAGCATAATCACTCAGAGTAATAGATCTTCATTGGAAACTTCGATGAAAATGGAAGAGGAACGAGAGTGCTTTCAGAGAAGAAGCTGGGAAGGGGCTTGTGTCTCTGTGGAACCGCAGCGCCAGAGGGAGAGCAAAAGGGCTACAGAACCCCCTGCTGCTGGGTGCAAAATGGCACGTAGTGGCCATCACTGTGCCTGTCAGTTTGCCCCCCTTGGCTCTGGCTATCCCTCTGGCTCTGGCTTGTGCCCTCTGATCCCTGCAGAGCCAGCTTCAGGACCAGGGGTTGTGTGTTGGCCCTGTAGTGGCCTTAATGTGCACCTAAGCAGCATGCAGGGTGTCAGGAATAAACCTGAGAGATCTAGAGCAGCTGGCTGCTTGCTGTGCTAGCTCTTTAACCCTTCAGGAGCTAGTGCTTTCCCACAGCCCCATGAGCAAACAAGGACAGAAAAGGCAACCACAGAGCTGAAATGTTTGATCCCCCCTCTTGGTCCTGCCAATTAACCCTGTCAGGAGTGAGGAAACCACACTGGGTGCATCAACAGAAATCTTGCTGAGGAGGGAGAGTGTTTGAGGGAGGCAGCACAGAGACCTAATCACCTCCCCATGTCCCTGGAAGAGCTGAGCTATGGCGCAGGGACAGTGGGAGCAAGTTTGCAAACACTTCCACACTTCAGAAACCAGGGCAGGGCAGAGGCGCTGAAGGACCAGCTCCTGGTGTGAGTCTGTCTCCAAGCTATATGGCTGATGTGTGCCTGTCCCTTTGCAAACACCACCGTTCCTGCCCACACCCTGGTTGCTGCACTATCTGTGTTGGCTTTTAGGGAGTCTGAAGAAGACTGGAAGGAAGAAGGAGGCAGCAAACGCTTTCCTCTCTCAAAGAGCTTCCCATCCAGGACTCATCTTCCTTTCAATCTGCTTCAGTGCTTGGGTCTGAGTGTTTTCCCCATAGCATTAGGCAAGCCGATTGCTTCTTCCTTTGTTTCAGGTAGTGGGAAGTTTGAGTTGGACTGCAAATAAGGGTAACTGGATGAGGTGGATGAAGCACGGGTCACACAGGATGTATTTTGTTCCTTGTCCTTCGACAAGCACACCTGATGATGCATAGAGAGCTGTGTCAAGTCGAGAGACTGAGCAAAGTGAGGGATCGGGCTTATTGTCACCCAAGGGGAGACTTGGTCCATTCACTGTACATTGGGGCTGTTCGGCATCTTAGGTACAAGTTTGTTAGCTTAAGTTGGCTAGTTTCCTGCAGCACCAGCCTGCTGTGCTTCTGTCAGAATATCCAAGTGACACCGCAGATGAAATCTGTCCCACAGTCGCCTCTGTAGTCTTTGGATCAATGAAGCACACTGAGCCAAAGCAAAGAGGCAGGCACAGCATGTAATTAACATTGCTTTTACTCCTTGTTGTAGAAAGTAATCCTTCTTTCCACTTTTTACTTTCTTTGGGAATAAAATCCGGTGTTGCCCCATCTGCTGCAGGACCTTCTGACTGGCAGAATAGTCCTGCGTGTGGTTATGGATGAGCTCAGATCAGCCCTGCAAGCCCACTTGCATCCCTGGCCTCTCGCCTCGTCACACATACTTCACTGCTCCCTAATCCTCTCACTGCTAATTGCTTTTCTAGTGCCTCTTGGATGCTGGTGAGCTGCGAGGGGGTGACATGCAGTGCTTTCCCAGCCTAGGCAGCAAAAGACAGCATGGCTTGGGCTGTGAGGAATAGCACAAATGGAAGAGGGGCTGGTCCAGAGTTGAGTGATACAGAGTTAATATCCTGACTCTCAGGCCATTAAATCGATCTTCCAGGTGAATTTGTGGTGTCTCAAATTCATTTTGGGCACGACACGCACCTCAAATGGAACTGGCTGCAGCTCTTGACGTCAGGAAAATGCTTTCTTCCCATCAAAAGAACACAGCTTGGATTTCATCTTGCCTTTACACCTTCACTTCTCCTTGTAAGGCTCATTGTCACCAGCGGGTCTGGTGTCATCCAACTGCGGCAGTGAGACCAACACTCTGTGCTGCAGAAATTCCCAGAGCACAACACTCGGCAGCTGCCAAAGCTTTCTGCTGGCACCTGCTCAAGGCAAGAGAGGGAGAGAGAAATATCACTTTGTCTGCCTCCCTTCATTGCTACCCACCAGGAAACCAGCACAGACAGCACTTTGCTCCTCTGCTTGAGAGACATGCAGGTTAGATGAGCAAGGCAGACACCTTAAGACTTTTTGGCCTTTTCAACAACCTGTGTTCCCTTTGTCGCATCCCACTTTTTCTGCAGCCTGATGCTGCTGCCTCATCTCACTGCTCTCTAGAAGGCTGGCATGGAACAGCGTTTTGCTGTGCTTTTTTTCTGCTGATTCCCACCTGCCAAAGTTGTTCCTTTAAATGGCATGAGTCTAATTATTTTGGGCATGAGAGCTGGTGATGGTTGCATTTGGGCAAACCGCGAAAGGATACTTTCAGCAAGGCAGCTCTGAGGAAGATCAGGCAATTCTGATGGTTGGGGGGGGTAAACTTTCCTCTCACCAACTTTCTCCACTCAGCTTCCCTCCCTTCTGACTCATGGGTGGCTGCTGTCCTTACTTGCCATATAAATTGAGGTGGAAAAAAATGTACTAGATCCCTTTTTGGGAAGAAATTCTGCACTTTGAGTATGTCAGCTCTTGTGCCTCTCACTGTTCCAGCTAACTTATATCTCAGCAGTGGAGCAGACAGTTTGAATGACAAAAGGAGGAATCCTAAGTTCAGATATTACAAGGTGTGCATGTGGGAGAAAGAGTGAAATTAGTGCTTGTAACAGCTCTGCAATGAGCAGTACAAAACTGGTTCCAGGTACAGAAAAGGTCCAGGGAAAATGTTGTGCTGATGCTTGCCTATCTGGAGCTATCTAGGGCTTTTCTTTGGAACTGCCAACAAGGGGATGGATGTGTTTGTATGTGTCTCATGCTGATTTGGTGGGTCTTGTGCTGGCTTGAAGACCTGACATGGGCACAGTGTGTGCATAGTTCCCTGTCAGCAAGGTTATCCTTTCCCCAGTCCTCCACCAAGCAGCAGAGGCAGGATAGTACCCAGCCTGAAGGGCTGGCCATGATGCCTTCCGCTTGCAGCAGCAAATTCCCAGGATGACCTGAGAAAGTCATCAAGGCCCATATGCAGTGAGCAGTGCAGCTACTTGTTCACCATCTTCCCTTAAACCTGCTGAGTCTCTCCTCTCCTCATTGTCCCACTGCTCACCACATATGCTCCCCTGGTCTGCATGTTTCCAAGATCTGCCTCTGCCATGTGCTCTCTTTTGAATGTTGTAAAGCTCTTAACATCCTTGATTTTTGACAGAAAGGAGTTCCACAGGTCACTAGTGCATACAGGGAAGCAAGCCCTCCATACAAGGTCTAAACCCACCTGGCCTGGCCTCTCTATAGCACTACTATACACTTTGGCAAAGCTTCTGCTTCACTGAATGGATATAAAGCGGATTTAAAGTGGGAGGCGTATAACTACATCACCCCAAATGGCTTTAAAATGCCTAGATGTAGTATGAAGAAATATTTTGTTGTACTTACTTTGAATTGTGTTAGGGAAAAGATCTTTCCCTTCTAGGGAAAGTGGTAGAGATGATATAGAAATGGGAAATAAATGTTCTTTTCCAGTGCAAAGAATGTAGCCACACCAGGCAGCTGGTGTGCAACAGAAAATCCAGGCAACAAAACTACCCAAACTTGGTTTCATGTCCCAATAGGGTGAAATGCACAAAAAATTAATAAAAGAAATAAAGATTTAACAGTTAAGAGTGAATCAGGTAAAAAAATAAAATCTTTCCTTCTGGTGCTATTTACAGCACAAGGCAGAATACAGGGAGGTTAATTGTATTTCAAAATCAGTGTTCTTCAGGGATGGGTCAGTTTATTAGGAGAGGCTGGAATTGTTAAAGACAGATTTTCTATGCATCAAACCAGTTCATACAAGGCTCAAGACTTGGCTGGTCTGACCTCAGGCAACACTATGCGCTTTGATAAAGGTTTTAGTGGCAATAAAGTTGTGCTGAATAGTACTAAAGATGAATCAAACTGGGAGACATAAGGCAGAGGAAACTGAAGTATTCACCCAGTTTTTGCAATTAGGGCATAGAAAACTTCCTGATACAGAACATGCATCATGCCATCAACTTTAATAATCACTGATCTATTTGTAATTCCCAATTTAGTATCCAAATATTAGTTACAGTGGTGATTCAAAGATTACGAATCTGTAAAGAACATAAAAATGTAAGAAGATGCAATAACTTAAAAGGAAATAAAAGACAACTGTTGGGTTTTTTTCCCTGAGATCATTCTGTAAGAGAGAGACAAGAAATTGATTTACAAACAGTAAAAAGAACACTGTTCCTTGCCCAATCACGTCTTGACCTCATATGGAGGGCTTAGTAAGATGAGCACTGAAGATCTGGGGGGCATGTCTACTCTTGCTTCCTCCGGTTCTGCACTAGCAACGCAGCATTGCTACCCCCTCTCTGATTCAGAATGCCACTGGATGGGTGGAGCTGATACTGTGATCACTGCCCAAGCACTCATGTTCTGGCACAGGGCAAGTGTCCCTCAGTCTTGGACTACAGCTTTATGGGGGGATTTTCCAGGTTCTTTGTGCCCTGCAGCAGGATAGGAATGTGCATCTCCTGCTGACTAAATGGGTGACACTGGGACAGGAAAAGGTTGAGTGATTTGCAAAATGCAAAACACCATTTTTTTGAGTTTACATTCGGGAATGACTGGGATCTACTTCAGATAGGATAGTGTGTTGAAGTGCAGATGTGGGCTCTGTCATAAACTTGTTTATGTTACTCTGAGAATGGTAAATTAGGATGTTAAAACATGTTGGTTAATTAATGGTAAAGTACAATGCCTCCCATTCATCCTTTTTTTTTTCTGGTGTGGGCTTGCTTGTTGCTTTGTGATTGAATTGTACTTGGAAAATACAATCTCTTTGGATGTCTAGCAGGCTGTGAGGCATGCTTATGTGCAAATCCTCTTAGTTGCTTTGTAAACTTTGGGGACTAGAAACCTCTGACAGTGGAAGGGGGAGATTTGTACTATTCTGCAGGTTCTATGGTCCAGAGATATTTACCTTAGGGGAAGAAATACAATGTATTCTTGGTTGTTATGCTAAAGGAGATGACCTTCATGAAAAGGTTGAAAATGGAATTCAACCACACCATCGTAACACCTTGACAATGTTGCAAGCATTTAACTTAGATTAGCTAATATAATACTCTAACGCATAGTTGGTGATTGAAAGACTACCCCAAAAAAGGGACAGGTAAAGCATTCTCACTACATAGATAGTGTTCTGTGTATTCTTGGGCTGATGCAATCTGCATTGAAGTCGGTAGCAAAATTACTATGAACTGAACAGTGAAAGATCAAACCTTTGTGAAGACTAGACCCAAAATCTATACTGACTAAACCTGCTTTTTATTGTCCCTGAAAGTTGTATAAGCTCAGGGACGAAGCTAGGAGTGGCTCTGAATTCCCTTTTTTGCCCATTTTGTGATTGCTTGCTCTGAACTGAGAGGAAAAAATGAAACGTTTCCTTGACTACAGCACTTGTGATGTCATCTGTGTTGTAGTATTTATTCCCTCCCTTTTAGGTTCCTTTCTGAACTCATCCTCATCTGCTCTCCCTTTATAGCCTAATGTAGTCCTATAGGTTTTCCTGCTGCTCATTTCACTATTACAGCATGAATCACTTTGTTGTAAGTAGGTCAGTCACTTCTCTCACCCTGTGTGGTATATTTGCCAAAGCATTGTGCAGTCTGGTTTTAATGTCTGAATTGAACAATAGTATTCCAAGGGGTTACCTTCTATTGCTTTTTATGAAGATGGAGGGTAGTCCAGGAAGTTTTGGTTTTATAATAAGTTGATTCTGCTTGCTTCTCAGTTTTAGGCTTGGTATCTCTAGCTTTGCCCTATGTCGCACTGTAATCAGTTGGCTATGCTGGAATGGACAGTGTTAGAACCCTTGAAATAGTTCTTTTGCAAAATTACCCTCTCACTCAGCTTTCAAGTCCTTGGGTGTTTGGAAGAAGCCATCCCTGCACACATTTGGGTATGAGGCGTTGGAATCAATCTTGAGGTAATGGCCAATTTTCCCTAAAAACACCTTCTCTCAAAGGCTTGGTTTTCATTTTGGAGCTTGTCATTTTTGTACTCCAGGACTACTAGTGTAACATAGGACTGAAAATTCTAAGCGACCTAGAAAGCAGCCCTTACGAGAGGTAAACCACAAGTAACCCTGTCCCATTTCCATCTGGCTCACACAAAGGTTACTGCATTCACCTATACCAAGGTCTTGCCTATGCTCAGGCTTTGCAGAGTATTGACTATGAAGGTTTTTTTGCCAGCTAAAGGCTTTGCTGTAGAGATGTAATAATAGATGCAGGTCCATTTTGTTGCTTTTATGGGGTTATCTTTAAGCAACCTTAATGTTGTTGCTTTTCTTTTTTTGTTCACCTTGATTCCTTTCTTAGCTTAAAAATCAATTACCTGGCTGTGCCACCTGGCCTTTGTGAGAAAAGGCTGCTGTCTTCCTGCTGTAGCCATTTCAGCTTCCCCTTGCTGAAGTCCAAGGCAATTCCCATTTTGTCCTGAGATCTTGCAAACAAATTGTATTGCTTTTGCATTTGTCAACATTAAGAGTTATTTGCAGCACCTTGTCCAAATTACCTAGCAAAGCTAAGGGCTCTGTCGAATTTCTTTGCTTGCCTTTTTTCTTTCCTTTCTATGTCCACTTCCCCAATTTTGTGTTGTCAGCAGGCTTAACTAGTTTGTAGTCAGCTTCTCGAAGCTATTTATATAAATTAGGTTTACCAGGGGTTCCAAGGATCGTGTGGTGATGAACATTACTTTGCATTTGTTGACTTTAATTTTCTTTTTGCTGTGTGTTGGCCCAGTTCTAGAGTAGATCTAAATTGTTGAATATTTCTTGGCTGCTTTTCTCACGTCCATTATATGGCCCCAATGGCAACTGCTGGAACTCTGAAACCGACCTCGCTTGAAGTCATTTACACAACCTAAATCTAGAGCAGGAAGGGGCATATTCACTGGCCTAATTCAGTGGGTATCATCATTTAGGTCTCTTAATTAACGATGACTCTGTTTTTCTGTTCTGCAGCCTGATCACTATCTGTTCTCATTTGCTACACTAACTCCTTGTAAAATTTCTGCTGATTTTGCAGTTTTCCATGGAATATTTAGCCAAGCTGCCTAAATAAGCCACAATAAATTGGATGATGTATACCGTACTCTTTGATTTACTCCCCTCTCTTTCCAAGCCAAAGAATCTTTTAAAAGCTTTTGTCATCACTTCTCAACCTTAAAAAATTAAAGCACTTGGATGGAGATCAGAAGCCTGTACTTCAAGGTACTTACAGTGACTTGGTAGTAGCTAGAAATACTTTATACCACACTCTCTAGGATCCTATGTGCAGACCCATCTCTCAAGGTCAAACCCTCTGTGATGGCAGCAGCTCATGCCACCCATAGTCACTGGACCCTCTGGAAGCCTCTTGAGACTGGGAAGAACTCCCAACCCCTCCTTATCTGGTCTCTGAACTGGTCCAAGAAGGCTACAGGGAACTTGTCACAAACTAACCTCTGTCTTTCATATCCCTGCCCAAAAGGAGAAATGTGATCATTAAAACCATTTCTGTTAGGGCTCATTTACCCTGTTGTTCGCAGCATGTTCTGTGGTGCTTATGACTGCTCCAAGGCTGTGTCTAGCAGAGTTCTGAGGAGAGAGAACATCATGGATGTGCCCCCAGGTCTGATGTAGATTTGACTGAGTTGATCACGTCTCTTTTATTTATTTATATATTTTTTTACAGCTTGTCCAGGACTTTTAATGCTTTAACTTAATAAGAATGGACTGGTCCCATGCTCTCAGCTTCAGGGCCTTTACTCACTATCAGTTTGGAGCAGCTGTATCTATTTGCTGCTGGGTTTAGGGCAGAGAAAACCCATCTTGGAGCTCTCCATGGTATTGAATCTTTCCATGTAAATTATGTCTGAGGGCACTGTTTGGCCAAGTCATTTTAAGGACAGTATGCTGAAATTAGACCTGTGTGATGCTTTTAGAAAGGCATGTACGTACTACAGCATCCCTCCATTCTTCTTCCCTGCTCCAGCTGCTGAGCGGGCAGGAGACTGGAGCAAGTGAGATTCCTGCTTTTTGACAGAGACACCATTTCCTAGCCTGTGGATGCCACAGCATTCAGCTATCGTTTGCCGGCCTGCCGTGTCTCCAGTAAGGATTTGTAATCTGTACACCACTCAAGTAAAGCAAAGTAAGAGAGCTGCAGGTCTTGTTCTGCTGCAGTGTCAGAATAAACACTGTGGGATTATGATTTTGTCCGTCCACCATGTGAAAACAAGAATCCTATCCTTATTCTTCCAGGCAAAATAGTTCACGGGGTTTATTGCCTTCTCCAAGGCACTCCTAGATAGGAAAGGCAGAATGCTTGCCCTACTCCTCTGCCCCCTGAAACTGGGTTTCCAGTGAGACGATCAGCTTGTTTCATTTCTCCAGGGAAAGGACAGCCAGGGCTGTATTTCAATACATCAGGAGGCTCTTGAAAAGGTGAGGCCCTTTCTGTTAGTGCTGTAATGGAAGCGAAGCCTAAAGAGAAGAAATGCGACCATTTCAGGGGCACAAAGTCATCATATTTTTGCTGTTACATTCTGGGAACAAAAATAGCAGGGACAGGTCCCAGCTGCCGGCCACAGTGTGTTTGAAAAGGTTATCAAGACATTATAGCATGTAAACAGCAGAGCTATTAGCTCTGAGCTGTGAAAAGTTTCTAACCTTCACCGCGAAAACCTTAAATTATTTTTGAAGTGTTAATGAAAGTCAGCTCGCCAAAGATGGATGTGGAGCATGGAATTGCATTAGACAAAAGGCACTAACAGTTTAATAGTTATTGCTTTGAAAGCCCCCCTCGGAGAGGATTCAAGGGGGTTGGAGACCAGGCACTTTCATGAGCCTCTTTATCGGGGGGTAAGCAATGTGTGGTTTATGCTGAGCTATTTAGAAAAGCACAGGGACGTTCTCGTTATATTTAGCATGTGTTTGGGACTCTGTTCTTAACCTCCTTCAGAATCTTGGAAGTGTTTAGTGGCTCAAGGATGTTTAACATGGCTTTAAAGCTAGGATCACCCACTCAGCTCGGGTGTGGACCAAAGGAGCGAGTCTGGCCTTACAGGTGTTGATATGTAAGTGTGGGCAGCCCTGTTGTGGAGGTGCCTCTGAGGTGGGTGCCTCTGAGGCATGGCCACAGGCAGAGTTTGGGTGCCATCCAGGCAGATTAGCAAACTTCCACCCAGTTCAGCAAGGTCAAAGTTACTTCTGTGTCTTTCTTTTCTGTGTATGTGCCACTGCACAGACACAAAAGATATGCACCAGTGCATGGTACTTACCTATGTCTATGTATATGTGTATGTCTTTTGTGCAATTGTATATAATTCAATTGCTTAATTGCTAATTAACTTTAATAGGCACTGGGAGAGAAAGGCTGCACAGGGTGTGCCCTTCATCCTCAAGTGCATGTCTTAGGTGCTTCCTTTCCTCTGCACAGATTTTAACACTACTTCATCACCCCCAGTCTACCTCAAACAGCACAAAATGCTGTGTAAATCACAGGTATTTAGTGATGGGAGAGATGAGCCTCCAAAGATCAAGGTGTCTTGATCTGTAACAGTGGTTCTCTCCCACCCTCAGTCATACCTTCACTGCATATAGTTTTACAATTTAGTTTATATTGGGAGAGATGATTCTTGCTGAGGCCTTTTGATCTCATAAGGAACTGTTACAAATGCTCATTTGGGACATGGGACTAAAGCAAGTACATAATTCTCTGCAGGACTGGAGCTAGCCCTGGGGTACCTGCTAATGTTTCATGTTAGAAAAAGATCAAGAAAAGAGGTAAACATGCAGACTGTGGCTGTATTTAAACACTGGGTTATCTATGAGCAGAGACAGATTTTAGCCAAATCCCCTGCACTGAGCGGCACCAAGGCTTCCTGAGGATCTCATCTCATCCTTTGGGCCCCTCTGAGATCCGTTTGATGCTTTTGCTTCTCTCATACATTTTTGCAGGTAGAACCAATTTTATATAAAAGACTTATCTTTCTTTCAGTCACTTTTTATTGTCAGGTCAGATATTTCCCCTCTCCTCCCCTTTTTGCAACAAGGGGAAAAAACAACACTTTCACTAGCTCCATAACCGTTTCATGCATAATAACGTCTTAGGCTTTTATTACTCTGTTGAGACAAAGCAGGCTCTGATGAATTTCAATTCAGCACAGAATCGACCATGCTACAGTATCTAGTCATACAGAGAAGAAAACCTCTCTCCAATTCTGGAACAGGTTGAAAGACCAGCAACTGTGATTATAATACCAGAGTCAATAAAGCTTAAAGCTCTGTCTGGCTTCCCCACTAAGGAAGGTGAAACAAAATCTTCCAAGCCCCCACAAATCAATTTTAAAGCCATTGCACGGTGATGACGTTCATCGGCATTTTCATTGCATGCAACGTGGACGCGTTTTTGTGCTGAGTGTGTTCAGTTAAAGGGACCCTGACAGCCCAGGCAGGTTTTGTAAATGAGGTAGTTTCTGGCACTGCAACTTCTCCTAATTCCTGCCCCAGTGTTATTCAACTTTTACAGTTATGTTTTCCTCTTAATTTATTTCTCTTTTAATTCTCTCTTCTGTTTCCCTGTGCATGCAGGAAAAGCTCGAAGTAAAGGGAATGCAACAGTGAACCTGGAATCCAGCATTGCCAGGTGTATTTGGGAGCCTTTTGAGTCTTTTTTGAGTCTATTTTTAGCTCTGCATACAGTTGCATTATTAAGCTTTACTCTTCAACTGTGAAGCCTCCAATTACATTTTTAAATGAATGCTGGGGAATGCTCAAATAATTCGATAGCTCACAGAGCCTAGACTTTCACAGAAAATACTGTAGACCTGAAAAGCCCTGCAGTGCTTTGTAAGCTGTGTAGCCTGGAAGAAAGGGGAGCTGGATGATGGTGGCAGCTCTCTTTTTGATTGTGTGTTCTGCTTGAGAGTGGCCAAATGTCTGAGCCAAATGGGTGAGGTCCCAGCCACACAAGTGCCCTTGAGGACACCGTCACCATGCAGTTCACACACCTCTGGTTGTCAGGTCACATAGAGGGAGGGTGGTCTCCATACGGTCCTCTTGCAAGGCCACAGTAGCTCGGGCAGTGAGGCAGAGGGAAGGGGACACTGATTAGGTACCTTATTCATATTTTCCATTGACTACTTAAGCAAAACATAAATGCATTTTCTCCTAAAAGTAACTCCTCTAAGTTCTTGCATGTGAGTGTAGGAAGAGACACTTTGCTGATTCATTGTATAGTGCAGTTCCTTATCCAGTGTGAGGATAAGGGAACCACCTGGGTAAAACTGGCTTGGACTTCAGATTTCTCTTTGCAGAGGAGTTTATCCAGTTCTTCTCTGTCCTGTCTTTGCAGTATTTGGTTGTGATGGATGTTTTTGCATCTTTGCTGATCCCCATGTACTGATGCTGTGCCAGTGCATTTCCCTTCTCTGTGGAAAGCACTGGACAAGTTTGCCAATGTAGCTCTGTGAAGTCAGATATTGCACAGGATAGAGAGAGCCTGCTTTGATCAGCCAGGCATTAAACTTACATCCAGGCAAAGCAAAACGCTCCCTGTATTATTTTTCTTGGAATGTGAAGTTAAGGTAACATCCTTCAAAATAAAGTGGCATGGGAAACCTTTGTAAAAGTAACTCGGCCAGCCAGCAGCAGGAGCTCTGAATTTGAATTGCCTGGAAAGACTCCTACAGCTACTTGGAGTATCACATAAGCTTCCAAGAAGAAAGATTTTGGGGAAATTCAATGGAGGCTTCACAATTTTAGACAGCAGCTGAATAAAAACCATATGCCTAAGACACTTCATATACTCGCTCTTAGCCTTTTTCTTGTGAAACGTAACCATGGGATGAGTTCTCCTCCTCACCAATAGTTATATAAAGAATTTTCTGCCCATTGGCCCTCTCGTGAGAGTTGCTTAATGTAATTCAGGAAATGTCACAGCATACTTCTGAGATGGGGGATGATGCTTATTACTGTACTTAAAATAGATGACCTGAGGCAATAGATGGGTGAAGGTTTTCAGAAGCATTTAAAGTGCAGAAAAGTTTCTCCCAAGACTTTGCAAAACACCCAAGATTTGAACCCCTTTTAGTTCCAGCAGTGTCCTAGGAGTCCTGATTGCACCTTTACTGCTTGTGCAGGTTTTAGCTCTGTTCACACATCTGGCCTGAAGGAATCTGGCACAGCATTTTAGGTTCAAAATACCCATGTGGGCAACCCAGACATCTCAGTAATTTATCTGTTGCTTTCAAGTATCATGTAGACACTGGCAGCCTTTTCCTTACTTATTCTGGACCATGCAAAGGGAAAGCAGCAGGAGGTTAGCTGTTCCTCCCCGTCTTCCTTTCAGTTAAGGCCTTTGGCTCTGTGTCAGCAGGACAATTTGAGGCCCTCAGACCCTGAATTCCCTCTGTTGCAAAGAAAAGTTGCTTTACATAGAGCAAGTACTTGATTCAAGGTCTTGTGCAGGCATGTTGTCACTTCAAATTGAGCTCAGAGTGCTTCAGTTAATGAGGATTTGGCCCCACAATGTCTTCTAGTACCTTATTTCATGGTCACTGTTTGGAGTGGGGAGAGAAAGAGATTTTAAGAAATTAAATTAAATGAATAATAAAATTACATAGAAGTTGCCTGAGGGGTTTAAATAAACTGCTTTTGGCAATATAGCTTCATTCTTCGTATAATCCTTGCTTTGCAGCTTTTGCAAGGGGTAAAATCTTTCCCTCGGGGTAAATTTTCCACCCTACTTGTATCCAAACCTCTTCACTTTATTGACATTCATGTCTTCAATTGAAGCCCAAATTACAGTGGCATAAGCCTCCATTTAGTGATGGTGAAGCTAAAAAGGCTTTGGGATTTGGTTTAGCATAGCTGAAACATATCAAACCTTCTCCCAACCGATTAGTTCTGGAGCTCCTTAGGAGAACATGATTTCTTAAGGAATATTTACGTCACTGTCTTTTTATTAATTTCAGAATTTTTTACCACTTCTTTTATGATTTCTTTTTATTTGTTTCTTTTTTTTTTTAGTTTTATCCTTAGCAAGTGCCTTACTTTTTTCCTTTGTCTTCTGTCATCAGTACAGATGCGCAAAGCACGAAGTCACTTTGCTAAATATGAAACACAGGTGAATGTTTTCAGGCTTGGTAATTCTTGAGGAAAAAAGAATGGGGAAAGAATGAGAATGAAGGAACTGTTCTGATGATTAAGCCAAAGGATGTTCCACTCCTGACCTTGAAGTATATGTTTTTGGCACAGCCTGGCCTCCGCACCTGGACAACACAACAGTACAACGCTCACAGAGGAAGGAAAAGATCGTTTGTCGATTTGAACTTGTTTATTGAACCAGTTTAGTGAACTCACAAAACAGTCAGTTCGCTCCTCCCAGTTGTTTTGTTGGAGTCAGACATGTCTGTACTGACTGACTTGTATCAGGCTGAGGAATCAATGCTGTTCAAAGGCACAGTTGGTCTTTCAGCTCGAAGTGTAGCCACAAGTCTGTGCCACATCCTTCAGCTGTTTGGAGGAACAGACTGTGCTTAGCACCCCCACCTCCTTCCTTTGGATCACCAGGTAAAACCAGCATGCATTAGACTCATTAAAGTATTAATATTTAACAGTATTATATCTGGAATCAAAACCAGCACTGGGCTGCAGGATTTTCTTCCTCTCTGTGCAATAAATTATCATCAACCTCTTTATTTTGTTTGTGTTCCCATAGTGAGATGGGAACATCATGAAAACAAATTCAAAAGCTTTGGTTTATTTTTATTTCATATGCTAGGGACTTGCTTGCGAAAGGCAGAGTGGCAATGCAGTGGGGGATCCCAAATGCAATCAGAAAGCCTCACTGAGTCCAGGAGGGGGTGTGCTTACAATCCACCATAATCCAGAGGAAGCCTAGAGTGTTCCAGATATTATAGCAGCACTTGATGTGTCTGCGTCTGCTGCTCTCCATGGATAGCAAGTACAGCAGAGCAGAAATTGCCCTGGAAAATAATTATTAAGTGGTTTCTGCTGATCCATCTGATCGACACTGTTTACTCTAAGCCAGTCATGGTGGCAGGACTAACTCAGGGTCTTCCTCTGCCAATGGTTAATTCTCCTGTCAAGCAGATAAGAGAGCCCTTGGAATTATGGTGTGCTGACCACCCTTTGCATGGTTGCCTTTGGACCATCTGTCTGGATGTGTCTGTCAGTGCAAAGTCCAGCAGTGTAAGCAGCCATCCTCCTTGAATTAAATCCCCTGTTGTTGCAGACAACCTGGATATTTTGGGGGCCTTTTCTCTAACTTTCGTGGCCTCACCCAGCTCAGAACTGTGTATTTTCATGCTGTCCATCCAGCATGGCTGTGTGTCCCTCCAAGGTGTTTTACCTTTTCTTCCCAGAAGGTGTACTTCTTATAGGCAGCGCATATGGGAAGAATTTCATTGGCCAGTGAATAACCACATTGCCTGTTTGGAATCTGGAACCTGTCCTGGAGATTAAAAAGACTGTGTACCTTCCCCTCTCTTTGGCAAGGACAACTGTGATCTTTGTTTTAAACAGTTTTTCTAGCTGGCAGTGCAAAAGCACTGAGCTGTCTGTCTAGCCATCACTCCGAGCCTGGTTAAATTAATATTAGCTCTGAGAAATGGGTAATTATTTTCCCTGTTTATTTGGTTGCACCTATAATTATTACTTTACCTGGTGGGAGCCATAAGCTGTTGTAATTATGCTTCGTTAAAATGCTGATTAATAACGGCTTGCTTCTGAAAGGTGTGCTGTGGGACCTACTTTTCCCTGGCTAGGCTTATTAATTGTAATGTAGATATATGTACCTATCTATTAGCTGTGAGCTAATATACATAGAAATGATGCTAAGATCATATTTCAGCACCTGCCTTAGGCTCACTAACACTAGGAAGTCCAGGCCTCAAGATATTTTTTCTTGCTATGAATCTTACCCGTTTCCAAACACATATAGAAAGGACAAGGTGAAAAAAACATAGTAAATGTGCCCTACATAAAGAGTACTTATGAGTTCCTATATAATTGCCTTTACGTTCCTGAATTTTAGACGGCTTTAGAAAGGAAGGCCAATATTCTTTCCATTTTATACATCGGAAACATATTGTGTATGTTGAGTATATGTGTTTGTTTATGAGCATGGGCTTTGTCATGGTTTAGTTAGCCAAACAGTAGGAGTGCACATTACTGCTTGATCTTCAGTAAGGCTGTGAAGCAGGATTTCAGCTAAAACCTGACTTCACCAGCAACCTGCTAACTTTGCAGTGTTATTTTGAGGTAACTGCTCCTACCGTTTTGTTCTCTTTTGGCCATGAGCTCTGATATCAGCCTGGAGCAGGAGGTGAAAAATGTTGAACCATCTTGATCAAAACACTACTTTCTCCTTTGAGGCAGAACCAGGAGGTGCCTTGAATCATCTGATTGCAATTGGTCTTAATACAATAACAGAACAACAGTTGAAGTGCCATATAATTTGAATACTTAATGCTCAGAAATTGAGTAGGTTTACCACTTGTTTTAATGTTTTGGTTCTACCTGTCACTTGTATGTGTACGTGCTGCAGAGCATCCTGCCTTAGTGTCTGCTGAGCTGAATGGTAGTGAGATTTAGGATAGGGGGTGTGAGGGGTGGTGCGTTAAGGATCAGTGTTCCTAATGTTTTTGAGTGATTTGATGGATTCTGTACTGTTAAAGAAATGCTATAAATGTCCCTATGATAGCAACCTCTTTACCAAGGATACCTGCCTTTGAGGTTTGAATCCTGCAAGACCAGTAAGCTTTTTGACTTGTGTGAACCAGAAATTAATATAGATTCCTTCTTTCTCACTTTGAGCACCCAGTCTGTTGTGAAAATAATGCAGGCAGGCTTTGATTTGAGAATTTCTTAGTTCTGAAACAATGAAGGGATTCATAGGTAAGGTTCACATTTGGACCGTTTCTAATATCCTGCATTAATCAAGCATGCTGTTCAGAGAATACTTTTGCTTTGTCTGGCCTTCCTAAAGGTCTCATTTCTCCTAATTTTTCTAGAGTAAATGGCAACAGCTTAACCCAACCACTACAGAGTCCAGCCACTACAAAGCACCCTTTAATAATTATCCATTCTTTAGAATTCATGTTAAAATCTGCAGCATATGAGGATCTCAATGTGGATAGGACAAAAGAAGTGGTTGGTGCCAATGAGTGTTAAGGATGATTGAGTGGGCAAGAGCAACCAGAGTTTAATGTAAGTGAGGCAAAGATTCAGTCTATAAGTCCATGAGATTGAGTCTATACATCTTCATTAGTGCTTTATGCCTTAAAACATGGTAATGGTTTCAAGAGTGAACACTGTATTTGTACATTAACTTTTTTCACCTCTGAATACATTTTTATGCCTACTTTACCTGGACCAGAACTGATACTGGGATCATTTACTGGGACCATGTAGAGAGTGATCCCAGCTTTTCTGTGTTCCCTGTTCTTGACTTCAGTTACATTTGGCCATGCACTTAACTCATTGCAAAGCCTGTTCTGCTCATGGGTTGTCTTGTTCAATGCAATCTTATTAAGTGCAGTTGTATGGCAGGTCCAATACAGGGGCTAGAAATTAGGACTGGGGAGCGCACAGGTTCCATCCTGTCATGAAGAATCTGTTTTCTGACTGCTTGATCTTGTTTTGATTCAAGTCCATTTGCTTTTAGGATTTCTTACTCTTTTTCCAGACATGAAGAAACGATACTATGGGTAGGACCAACTAGTTTGTAGTGAGTGTTTCACCCCCAGCCTCTTCTAAGCATAGACTCTATTTTGTGACTAGACTAAAAGCCTCCAGAACTGTGAAGCCCTACCTTCTGCAGTAGAAACGATGGTGGTTTAGAATAGCTATGTACCCAATGGGAAATGGTGCAGAAAGCCCCTGTTATGAAGAGATATGAGTTAGTGTGTGCGTATGCAGAAGGAAAAAACATCGTTGTTACATGGTTGGATCACTCCAGTTCTTCCAAGTCCAGTTCTCTGTAGAGTTTGCTTAAATTAAATCTTTGATTTACCATTTTCATTTCCTCAAATTGTCATACTCGTAGGACATAAGGGTTTTATTCCAGTGCTCAGGTACCACTTTGGAGCATCCCTACTCTGTGCATCCCTTTGGAGCGCAGTCTGGAACTATTTAACACTGTTTTGAAGTCAGGGAAACTGAGGGACAAGTGACTTGCAAGGTCATATTATAGGCCAGAGCAAGAATTACTCTGAAAGTAGATTTAGATTAGATATTAGAAAGAAATTCTTTGTTGGGAAGGTACTGAGGCACTGGCACAGGGTGCCCAGAGAAGCTGTGGCTGCCCCATCCCTGGCAGTGTTCAAGGCCAGGTTGGACACAGGGGCTTGGAGCAACCTGCTCTAGTGGAAGGTGTCCCTGCCCATGGCAGGGGTAAGAACTAGATGAGCTTTAAGGTCCCTTTCAACCCAAACCATCCTGTGATTCTATGATTAGGTGCAAGGCATCCCAATTTGTTTGTGTTGGGGAAGGTATAATGTGAAATTCAAGCCTTTTAATCTGAAATAAAGATAAATTAAGCAGAAGGCCAAAAGATTAAAACATTTTGGGGAAGGGCCAGGCAGCAGACAATGGAAAAGGGTAAAAATCTAAAGTTTTGATCAGAAACTAGGATTGAGCTGGACTAGAATTTATGGAGAAACATGTCAAATTAAGAGGTTTATATCTGGATTTTGGCCTTTCTCAATTTCCAATGGACTTCACCATTAAAATGGAGCTGATGCAAGATCTGAACAATCATTTGAGTGTTGCAGATACACTTTCAAATTTAATTTGATAACTTGAGTCCTGTAGCCAACACAAAAACAGTAATCCCTATGGAGGTGCCAAGTGCTCCTCCATTCCCATCCCACTGAAAAACCTTTGGAAATGTGAGTGACGTAGTAAAATATGTGGGAAACTTTGGGATTGACGGGAGCTGTGGGGTCAAATGCCTGAATAATGTGCAATGGCCTGTGATGGGAACATAACAGTGTCTGTCTGCTGAGAATTTTGCCATTTTTGCTTGTTTTCTGCCAAAAGGGAAGGTTAGTAAGAAAGGGATGTTTTCATTTAAACATATTTCCTCTCTCCCTTTCTAAGGAAACATTCGTATCAGCCAACATATCTAATTGCACAGCTGATATCACTTGTGTGGCTGGCTTTAATGTCCTATTAATCTCTCAAAAACTAGCAAAACCCCTTCAGCCTGCTGGCTCGGTTTTGGGAAGGACATAGTGTTATTCTCAATCATTTCCAGCCATGGTCTACATTATTTGGGAAAATTGATCCTGCATGTTTTAAGGAGCTACATTTCTCTGTTCCTTTTTGTCCCCCTCCCTCTCTTCTTTTTGTGTTCTGATGAGACAAATGAATCATGCAAGTGACTGTTGCCTGCAATGCCACTAATTGATGGGATGCTATACAATTGCATTGCAATAACAAAACACTTTCAGCCTCTGAGAGATTAGTTGCATTGGCCTGGGATTAAGAAACCTTTGAAATCCTGAATCTAAATTACCATTCTTTTGACTGCTGTTTGTGACGCTAATTAGCTGTGTTAATTGGATGTTTTGATACTTGAAGAGCAGAGCAATCCAAATCTTCTTTTTTATTTGGAAAGCCAAAATTATTAATGAGTTTGGCAAGGGAGCGGGAGTTTATTTTAATGCTGCACACTTCCATATTCCCATTTTTGGTTTTGGTTGGTATTTTTTTTGTTGTTGTTTTTTAATGTTGCTATTATTATTTTTTAAGCACTCTGAGTGAGTAATCAGCGTAGGAGTGAATAGTAAATGTTTGAATGTGCTTTCCAACAGAGAGGCTCTGATGCTTCGCTGTCTCCAAATTATTGAGCTGCTGGAGAGAAAATATGTCCGAGCCAACATCATTTGTATTGTTGAAGAAGTGGGGAGATAAAGGGAGGGAAGTGTGAAACAGATGACGAAAATTAACGTGAAGCCATTTAGATGGAGGGGCTTCCTATATAATCACACGGTAGGTGATCTGAAAGGAGCTCAAATTTAGTTTCTTCTGGATTGTCATGTACTAGCTCGCTATTCTTGCATCAGGCATCATGCTGGCTCCCCAGGCTCTGGACTCATCGAAATGAATTGATGTAAATAGTCAGATGGTTGTTCAGGAAGGGGCAGAAATCCTTTATCCTTTAGCTTGGAGGATCAAAACTTAGTGTTTGCTTCCAACTACTGTTCCTATCTATACAGCTTTATGGTCTCAATTCAGTTCTAACAGACAGATCTTCTTGGCAATGGCCTTTTCTTGTTTCTGAGTTTAAAAGAAAAAAATGCAAAGAAACCCAAACCCAAACAATAACAACCTATCTCAACTTCTAGAGGAACTTCATCACATTTAACTTTGAACCCAGGCTATGCTGGCTTGGTATTTCGGAAGCAAAGACAAATGTGGGCCCTGCTGTACAGTTCAGTTATAGTTAGTGACTGCATGAGACCACTCAAATGCTTTCATCTGATATGGTCTCTGAAGACTGCACCTCATGGAGGCTCTTGCCATTGCTTGCTGTTCTTCAGAGGCAAGTCTATAGAAGGACTGTGAAAGCAGTGGTACAGGGCTTGGTGCAGTCTCTGGTGGAAAGGCAGTGGAGGTGATCTGCGTCTGCTCTGCAAAATACAGGATCTGACGTTAGGATCTAGGAAAGGACTTGGGTACCCAAAACAAAATACATGAGGAATTCTCACATATCTTTCAAAAATTATGTTCCAAAACGACCTACTTTCTAAATACCATTTTTTAAAGCACTTACTGACACCTCCCTTTTTTATGGCATTCTTATCTAAATGCCCAGACTAAGACCTGTGCTCTGTGCAGCCTCAGAGCCTCACCATCACTGAAACCAGAGTGCTCTGCAAAGGGCCACTCCAACCCACACCCTCTGAACAGATGACACCCAGTGACAAAGAGAGGTGCTCCCCAAAATCAGATGTAATTGTGTTGGTCTGAAAATAGAGGTGCCACCTTTTGGGAATCTTCTTTCAGATAAGCGCTTACGCCTAAAACAGGGCATCCCACTGGATTTGGCTCTTTTTCTTCCCCTCTCTCATAGCTGTGTTTCTTTCACAGGCACAGAATTCACTCGGTTACATTTTTCGTTGTTGTTGTTGGGTTTTTAGTTCCAGTTTGCAAAGTGTTGTCTGAAGATTCACATCCAGTTGGAGCACCATCTGGATGGGACAGGCCGGAGAGACTCAGCTGCCTCTGAAAAAACACACTAGAAAAACATTCCAAATCTTAATGTGTAATTACAGTGTGAAACAACAAAACCCTGGCTCAGCCAGCTACTTGGCAGCTTTGTGCTTTGGCCCTAGGGAGATTCGTCTTCCAGGGGAACCTAGGGAGTCAGTTTCTAGGCGAGCAAAAGGAGTGAGACGTGGTGGGAAGCTGATGGATTTGATCTCTAGGGCAGGACTGGGCTTTTTTTTTCCTGACTTTCAGTCTCCATCTGTCAGTGGATTCATGTGCTGACATTGACGACTACTTTAGAGGAAGCAGCACCTCCTGGCTTGGTGGCAGACTGCTAGTGGGAGGGCAGAGGACAGGGCTGTGTGTCTGTGAGTATGTCTCCAGGGGAGGCTGGAAGCCATACAGAAGTGAAATGGAGCCAGGTTCAGATGTCTGCAGCCGAAACACTTCCAAAGCAGAATAAACAGCACAACATTTCAGCTTTTCACCACCAAAAATAATCAGCTTTCTGTTTTCAAAGAGTTTTCTAAAAACAACACAAATGCAGGAAGGGCATCAAAGCTGTTCTACAAATGTTGAGCTTAATGAGAAATCCTTTTGCAAAATGCTTTTTAGCAACAACTTCTTCCGTCTTCTTATGTCAGCTCTGGCAGCCAAGGCAGTGATGGACTCCATGAGAGACTAATACTTGCAAGGGCGAACCAGAGATGTGTCCAGAGTGAAGGGCCATATTTGCTTGGGTAGCTCTTGATTAGTCTGACCTACCTAGCCCATTGTAAGCCTAAAAGAAGTTCCATTAATAGCATCATAGTGATTTAAGGGAGTGTAGTTGCTCACACCTTACACAGACAGTCCAACGTGCTCATTCCCACCATCAGTGCAAACCAAGTTTGAGCACAGAGGAACCCAGCAACAGAGCCCTGAACAATTTTCCAGCTCCACTTGAGCTGTTCAAATGCCAGCTCAGGGGTCTCTGATGTTTAGAGGGCTCAGCCCTTACAGACACTGTGGCCCTTGTTTCTGACACTTGGTATTTTGGATGAATGCATCACCTACAATTCATAGAGTAAGAAGCAACAGCATCTGAAAACCTCAGCTCCTTTACTTGTCTGGAGGAATATCCTGTGCGGGATTTTGGATATAATGCTCTACAGTGCACTCATTTTCAATCAGATCTTGCTTTGCAAATGATGCTACATCTAAAATCCATGGAATGTGCTCGATGCAAGCATTTGCAAGCCTGCCTTTCTCCTGAGAAGAATATGCCTTCCTCCTAATTAAGGCTGGTTGTCTACCCAGCTATTCCCACTGCTGGCTGCCAGCAATAATGCCCATTGTAGTGTGGGTGGAAAATATGCAGTTTTCAAATCTCATTTATTCCATATAGTATTACATTCTCTCATGAACAGGCTGCTCATTCTCTGTGAAAAAAAAAAACAAGCCAAAATGCTCCAGGAGCAGCGTGGTCTCTGCCCACACTTATGGATAAGATGAGGGGACGTTTACCTCAGCATCCCTTTTCCTCTACAAGCTCTACTGCTTCTGACTCCCACGATCTGCGCCTTCTCTCCTAATAGTTTCCCTATCCCCAGTCATCCCTCCACATCTGATTTGGTGGATTATTTGACTGCGGGTTATCTGAGGATTTATTTTCCCAGGCTGGTACTCTTAAATGGGTGTGAATTGTCTGATATGGGGATTAAACACATGAACATAAAGTAAAGGCTGACATGGGGCATCCCAACCCGCTCCGAAGTGCTGTCTGTATACATGATGATTATTAGCAACTCATTTCACCATGGCCCCTTCAAACCATCATCATTGATTCAAACTAATGGTCTAAGAAGGAGTGACACTGGCATTTCCTGGGGCCAGTCAGGTCCCAGCAATGGATGAGGTTTTCATGTAAAACCTCTGAACATCAGCTAGCAGATCCATGTCTTTTACTATCCTTTGGTGAGAAAACATGATTGTTTGGTGAGCAAGAAGGACCAGAACACTCAGATCTGAAATTTGAAGTGATTGATCATTACTCTAAGTGCCTGGCTTAGTCTTATCCCTAACTGGTATTTTGAAACACTGCTTAATTTTTCCTTTAAGCCTTAATGTGCTGGAAGGAGTTGGCAGAGTTTCCTGCTCAGACAGACTCAGAGGCTGGACTCCACTTGCAGCGATTTGACTGATATGCAGGGCATCAACCTCACTAAAATACGGGATTCTAATAAAAGAACATCTTTCACTAAGAACCCATTCTTTCTGGTGCTTTACAACACTGCATTGGTTGTGGATATTGTTGGGCTATTGCTGTTTTCCAGGAAAGCAGATGACAAAAGCTGTGTCGTAACCTTAGCTCTGATTAGAAATGGACACACACTTTCAGAAGCAGCAACAGAAGCTGTAGACTGAGAATAATCAATAATTGCTTTTTTGGAAAATAGATGACCCTATGGACTCACAGGAAAGATTTATGGAAGGCAATGTATTTTTCTTATGAAAAAGAACAATAAGGGGTAAAATGTCTGTTCCAGAACTGTCATCAGTGTATAACAGTGGCTGATTTAAACTGAAATTCAGTTCCTTCCTTGTGGTATATTAGCATTGAATGTGATGAAAAGGCAGGCTAGAAGTGCTGTGAAAAGAGTACGCATGCACCGCATCAAACAATAGGTTCAGTGATGCTGTGACAGCTGCCAGTGTGTCTCATTGTACAGGATGCGTAGGCACACCAACTGGTTAGTGAGCAAAGACTAGCACAGAGAGTGTAAAAGGAGGAACAGATATAAGGGATAAAGCAGCAAAGAGCCATCATGATGGGAGACCTGAGTTTTAGACCTTTCTTCAGCCCCGACTAAGCATAGAAAGCAAAAACAGTGCCACCACTCTGAAAAAAATAAGCTCACACCTTTACTAAAACTAGTGTGGTCTGAGGAGAAAGGAAGCTTCCAGTTTTCATTTGGTGTTGAATTCAGAAGTTGGATTGTCTTAACAGCTACAGCTGAGCAGGAGGAATCATCTGGCATTATTCCCCAACTGGAAATGTTAGACAACCCATTTGCAGCTGAAATGCTGTGGCTTTTGAACCATGAAATGTGGATCTCTTGAACACACACTAAAGTACTGGAGGTGGCTGAAAATGTCCAAAGCAAAGGCTTGTAAAATGTGAACAAATATTCATGGGCATTTGTTTGCATTACCCTCCGATCTCTGTGAAGCAGCTCTTTAAATTTCATTTTGAGATGCTCTGGCAGTGTGAATACCTGTGCTTTAATTTAGTTTGCTTTAGCTCCCAGGAAGCTATATTTCCAATTGCGATTTGAACTCCAAATCCTGGCCTGATTGATCTTGTCTCACCTGACAAGTCACAGTTGCTATTGTTTTAGTGCCTGGCTTGGTGCCCGAAAATGTACGTATTTGTACAGGGGTATGACTTGCCATTCTACTAAATGAAGCAATACAAAAAATAATAGTTTTCACTCTGAAAGAGCTTGATAGCCATCTCTGATTTCAGCCTCATGCTGGCTTTGTACAACATACTGCTAGGATTTATTAGCTTGGTTCATGTTGAAAGACTCAGATTTTCCTCTGTAAATTGGAGCCCCCTTGTGCCAGGGACGTTACTGGTGCTTAGGGATGAAGTTTGAGATACAAGACAACAGGAGGAAAAAAAGGGTTTAATGCTTTGATTTACAAGGTTAGGAGATAGAACACAAAGACAAAAATGTATTTGTCAATGGAATCATATGCCCTCTCACAGGATGGGTCTTATATGTCAAGCTGCAATGGGAGCAACTTTCAGAGCAATGGCAAAGTCTATCGTGGCAGAAGATGGGGCA
>NW_009920439.1:0-39057 GCF_000696875.1 Nestor notabilis | reverse complement strand
CTGCTGAACAACCCCACATGCTTCCTCTTGAGAGAGACCGCAGTGAGACTTTGCAAATGGGCAGCCTAACTGACCCTGATTTCCACTAACTTTACAGAAAAGCAATTGATTACATCTTATCCCTGTTTCCTTTATCACTGCCACACACATAAAGCATAATGTATTGCAGAGATGACAGTTTAGCTGAGTATGCTGTGAGCTGGTGGATGAATTGAGGTAGGGTGACCAGCTGATACCAAGCACCCGGGATTTACTGCATCTCCACCATGTGCACAGCCCCCTTTGGAAGTCAGGCCATGCACGATATCCGTGAGGTCAGCTGGGAAGTGTGTGACTATGGCAGAAATCAAACCTGATTTACCTGAGTGTCCCTGCTGACGGTCCTGCCCCACTACGAGCTTCTGTTTTAAGAAGGACCTCATGAACAGAGATTGAAAAGAAACGTGTTCTCATCTATTTATTTAAACCAGTGTAAATCCAAAACATACTTAGCATGTGTATAACTTGAAATAGCAACGGTATTCCATGCAGGAGTGTACTGATTTGCAGAGAAGGAATGGCGCTGTCAGAATATGGAGCTTTTATCCCATGAACTTATTTTCTGCAAGATGTCAGGCTGTGTAATCCTGCAAAGCTATGAGCCTGGCTGCCACTGGAGAAAGCTGACAGTTTTTCAGCAGTTTTTTAAGCTCCACCATCCCCCATGAGCATTTGTTCTCTCTGTGTGTAGGTGGATTGATTGCTAGGTAGCTCAGTAAATAGGTTGGGAAAATAATACTTAATTGACTTGATATTGCAGGTGACTTGAAGGAGTTGGGAAAACAATGTCAATTAAAGACTGCAAACATACGTATATATATATGTCTGTGGATAATGTTTTTAAGTGCTTTTGGAAGCAGAAACTCATATAATTTGAAATGCTGTTCAGCTCTGTAATGTATTTAGTTGTTTGTGCATGTATTTAAATGGTAAATGGAGCTAAAGCTGTAGTTTAATCAATAGCTTTTCTCATCTAAACCAGAGCCCATCTCAGCAGATGTTGATGGCTGAATTCCTAAGATAGAAAGACCTCTGTCAGATATTACCTGTGATTCTGGATCTCTTGTGTGCTGAGATTTCTGTATGTAACAGCTCACAAATGAATCCAGCAAAGTATGCTCTCTAATACCAGCAGTGCTTCCAATCCAGTTGATTAAATATTGCATGAGACAGCTCCTGAAAATGTCCTGGGCATCTTTGTAGTATTTTCTTAGAACTGCCTGGGCTGTAGTAGAACTGTGTAATCCAAATAATACGGCAGTCCGGCTGTCCACAAAACATCTGTCATTTGCTCCTTTCTAAATATGTATTTGTGTTAATTTAGCATTCTTGACATCTCATAATGGACCAGGATCCTACTGTGCTAACTGTTGTATGAAGGCAGAGCAAAATCTGTGCCCTGCAGAGTGCAGTCCAAGTTGCCATTATCACAAGATGCCTCTACTGGTGACAGCACACCCATTTGTTTTTAGTATAGTTTGTGCTACAACATTAGCTCCTAGTTTTGGTTAATAAATCACTCGTAAATGCATACTCACTTGTTATTTATCAGTATTTGCTGAGTGGTCTGGACAAAAAACTACTAACATCCAGCTTGTTAGAGAGCTGCTCACAGTTGACTCTTTGTTGTGTAATGGAGCAAAATAGTCATATGACATTTCTGTTCTCCCATCTGCACAGTGTTAGTTCCATTACACAGTTTTTTAACGCAGAATAATCAGGCTTTTTGCTCTTCTTAATTGCTTCAGTTACAATACTGCTGAAGACTCAAGAGGAAACAGGAGCTCTATTGAGCGATGCCAGATACAAACACGAAGAGAAAGATCATCCTTGCTGAGGGTCTGTACAATTTAAATGTACACATGTATTATGGGAAAAGGGATGTGAAAAGTCAGATAGGAAATAAATTGCAGAGCTGAGAACAGAACTTACGTCTTGCGCCTGCCAAGTCAGTGCCACTTCCATCTATGGCCTGGAATATCAAATCTCAGCTGTAGCACACAGGAATGCACAGACCCTATACATTATAAAGGAAAAAGAAAAAGGTGGTGGTGGTGGCAGCTAGCAAAATAACCTGAAACTTGCAATTAAGAGCATAATGATCACTCTGATCATTCAATTAGTGATGAAAGAACTGAAAACTAAAACTCCTTTGGTAGTTCTCCTGGTATCACCTACTACCCTTTACCCATGGAGAACCCGAAAACCTTGTGTGATTTTTGAAGATTTGAGGAGGAGACGAAAGGCCTGACATGAGATCAAATGCATCTCTAGGCCCATCAGGCCACATTCATGACTAATTTTATGCATGTTCAGGTTGAATAGATATACTTTTTTGACATTTACCTGATTAACCAATGTTTTTCATATCATCTGAGTTTCTCTCAGCTGCAGGAACACAAACATTCTTTACAAAAGCATTGGCTCTTTTGTGGAAACCAAAAGAGCAAGTAGTATTTCCACAGCATACCATACAGTGAGGAGTGGCATTTGGCCATTGCTTATTAAATGGTACAGCTTCAAGTTAGCGTCAAGTTATTCCACCTGCTCCTTGGTATAAATCAACACTGCAATAACTTACTCTCATACTGATTAAAAAGAAAAGCCCCTGCTTCTGAAGCTTCTCTGAAAGAAATTATCGGCTCTGAAAATGGCTGGTTACAATCAGATTGAGTGAAAATAGGAGTATAATAAAATACCTAAAATTACATCTCCTTTGCTTCCTTTTATGCAAGCCACTAGCTAGTCAGTCACACACTGTATTTTCCTGAGTTCTTTTCCTGTCTCTGTCATTCCAGCGATATGTTAGGAAGATGAGGACAGAGGAATTTTTAGCTTCTGTGCAGTATGATGCTAAAGCTACTGAAATAGCACAAGCAGTGTTTCCCTGAGTGCCTACACTAAGCAGTAGAAATAAATACCAGTCAGAATTGCTCCAAGGACCATTGACTCTGTATACCTTGGGGGTAAACCAAATGTTTTCTTGGTTTCTTGGCATAACAGCCTTTTGTTGCACTTCTTATTCCGTGTTCCGGTAGAAACCAGAAGTGAGAGTGACCATGAATAGCTAAGAGTCCACTTGTACGCACACTTGGAAGTGGGACGTAAAAAAGCTCCTTATTTAGGAGTTCCCATGAATCAAAAAGGTTGAGTGAAGTCCATCCTTTCACCTCTCAAGACTTCTCCATTTAGGACTTCTGAACCCACAGAATTGTGTCTATGCTCGCTGGAGTAACTGTCTGTCTTCCATTGGCTCAGAGGATGTAGAAATAATTCAGTGCTTCTTCTTTTAAAATCCATATGCCTTTGGATGTTCTGATGTATAGTACTGACATTAGTGTTTGATGTTCTAGCAGCTCTGTCTTAGCCAAATCGTGAAGCACATCTAATGAACTGCTGTTCTCTCTGAACTGCTCATGTGGACTTGTTGTGCTTCGTTCTCATCTTAAAGTCTTTTTAGTGTTACTGCTAAGTAGTTACTCATATTTTAATGCAGAGGTAGCTCCTTGTTAGTGCTAAGTAGAAGTCTAGAACACTTTGGATCCTTTGAGGAAGGAAGTATTAATGCTGTTTTGTAAGATTATTCCAGTTCATATGCTTTTATTGGAGGAAAAAGGGGTGCAAAATGTAAAGGAGGAATGGAATTTCAAAGTATGCTGTGAAATTTAGAGGCACCATTAATTAAAAGGAAAACATGTCTAAATTCCTATACCAAATCTCATAAAACTCTGTTGTCAAGCTATTGAAAGACTTGCTTTAGGCCCGAAGATTGTGGTACCTAAAGGCAGAAACTTATAAATTTTGTGTTTAGAGAGATCTATCAGCTTAATTATATCAGGCAAAATGTTGATATTTTTTTCCCTTGTTTATTTTTATGTAGCTGTTTTTCTAAAATCACTAATTAGGCACTGTTCTATCTTTGGCATTTCCTAAAAGAATGTAGTGCCTCTCTCCCTCCATGAATAAACCATGCTTGTTTAGTGGCACATCTGTCGCTATTCTAGGAATGAGATAACATTTTTACCTAACACTATCTAAGGGCTTAAACACCAGGACCTGGATCCCAAGACAAGCAGACCAAGTTTATCCATCAGAGGCTTCGGACTTCTTAGCATCTTTTTGATTTAGCCACTAAAATTCAGTGCTGATGGAATTCCTCCTGCTGTGTCTGTGCTGATATCACCCTTGAGTGAATCAAACACTTTGTCATGAAGTCTTTCTGTCCAAGCATGTCTGCCATTTCCTTTTGTTATCCCCTTTATTGGGGTATTGATACTGCTTTTCTATTGTAAAAGCAGCCTGGCTGGGGAACCCTGCTACTTTGAAATGTATGGTTTCCACAATGCAGTGTCACTGCTTGGGATACTGCTGGTAAAGAAAGAATTGGCTTTGTTTTGCAACCTGGACTGAGAGGAGACAAAGTTATGCCGCCGTTTCTGTATGCAGAGTGCTTCTCCAACAGAGCCCAAATTGAAATGCTTAAGAATCAAATGCACTGTGGAAGGTTCTTGCTGAGCATGCTTTCATCAGAGGTGTTCTGAAACTGGTAGAAACTGTTTCCTGTTTCTCTTAACTCACTTTGCCTACAAATATAAAAGATTTCACTCCATTGCTGGCAGAGGTGGAGCCAGCAGATTCATGTCTCCATACTTTCCCATAAGAAGCGTAAAACAGGTGAAAACTGGTGAATAGAGGACTTAGCATCCATGTAACTTCTTGTCACAGTCACGCAGCTGTTAACCTCAATGAAGAGAGATATTATTCAGAAAAGTATTTCAATGGGCATCTTGAAAGAAAAAGGACTGGATACATCATTACTTTCAGAGGTGCTGTTGAAGGAGGTATTTAGCACTCAAAGCTTGTAGTCAAGTGTGGCTTGAAGGACAGGCAAGGCTTGACCTGGTGGATCTTGTGGGATGATGCAGGTGATGCATCTGGAAGGAAAAAGTGGCAATTTGCTAAAAGGCGTCCAAATGTATTGGGGTATTTGGTATATGAGGCAACTGCTTTGGGCACGTGCTTAAAACTTCCCTGATTTGTCTTCACCTGGGCAAGCTGTGTGTGGAATGGGGTGGATTCAGTGATTCACGGGAGAGTTTAAAACTCACAAGGCTTAAAATTCCTTGTAGAAGGAAGTCTGGAAGAATAAGCTGAAGAAAACATGGTACCTCTTGAATGTCACCTTGCTAATATCCATATTGTAAATAGCCCTGAAGTGCCTATCTTTAATCCACGCTAAAGCATAGTATCACTGATCTCTGCCTACACACACTGTCAAACCATGGATGTATCCTGCACTAAGTATCATGGAGAACTGAGCAGTATCAGAAAGTGGGTATTGTCCTTAGGGGGTCTATCAGTCTGTCCCAGTCTGGCAGCAGATGTGTTCCCCGGGTTCTGCTGACCATTTTAACATGTACATTCACTCTGAGGTGTTTATACATGCATTGTGTGGAAACTTAAACAGAGCTTTAATTTTTCTCTATTTCACTTCTGGTCTAGTACAAGAACAAAATATTGAGCGAGGTGCATCTCCTCTCCCTTTTGGATTCACAGTTCTTTGTGCATTATGGATGCAGACAGACAGGAGCACGAGGGGGGAGTTTCTGGTCATATATTTCCATTGAACGTGCTCTACAGTTGCTTTTTTCTTCCCTGTGATTAGAATTAATTACTGCTGCTTCCCCTATGCAGCATAAAAGAGAAGAAAGCTGAAGGTATCTGTCAGTGGTGGTTGAAAACACAATGGGAAAGCAGGGAAAAGAGGACAGAATGGCTTTTTGAGGCCAGTGGCTGGTGAGTGTATAGTTGTGCTACTTGCTAAAGAAATACGTGTCAGTTCTGTACGTCCCCCTCCCCCTGAAATCAATAACATATCAACCAGGCAGTCCCCTGAGATGTCTAGTGTGCACATAGCATGGAGATAAAAGCAGATACGAAGCTACTTTTGCATGGAAAGTAAATGTCTCTGCATAGGAATTTTTTGATATGTTTGTAAATTCAATCCCATTGGCTTTATTTATTTATTTAACTGTATTTTTTTTTTTATAGGTATTATTTTTTCCTCTTTCCCAGATTGCTTCAGCACGCCAATACAATGCAATGCCACTTTTGTCCCAGTGAGCTGCTATTTCCATATAAAAAGTAGAGTGTTTCACAGTCAAGCATATATTTTTAACACTGGGGAATTTAAAGTGCACAGTGCATTTGTAGAGGCTGCTCAGTGCAAGAGCTTCCACTTGAGAAGATCAAACAAATTGGAGAAATGTTCTGGAAAAGAAAATGAAAGGGAGGGAAGATGCAAGTCAGTGAAAGCAAAGGCAGGAATTTATACATAAGCAGGAAGCATCAGCTGTACAGATTGAGGCAGACGGCAAACACTATGAAAAGGGTTTGGAAACTGGATCACCAGCATAACATAAATTCTGATGGGGGGGGGGAAACAGCATTCTCCCTTGGAAATTGGTACTGGAATGACCCCTGTGCTTTTCTCAGCATTAGTTAGGTCACAGGTGTGGATGTGGCTAGTTCTGGGTGTGTTCAGTAACAAAAATGTGGGTCAGGAGAAGAGCTGCAGGAACAAATGGAGATCTGGAAAACAGGATTTGAGAGGAGAGGTCAAAAGGACTCAGGGTTGTTTAGCTCGGGAACAAGTTGGATAGAGCGACAACATGTTTGAGTCTTTACATACCTGCATGGCTACAAAGAGGAGAGGAATAATCTCCACAGCCATGGTAGCTGGGAGTAGGAGCGACAGGCTTAACCTGCACCAAAGGGTGGATTTGTCTGAGACCAGGAGAAAGCTCTAACAGTGTGATAGCAAGGTCTGTATTTAAGCACTGGGATGGGATGCTCAGGGATCCCCATTGCTGCTTCCAGGAAAAAGGCGGCACCCATCTGTCAGGAGCTTTCAGAGCAACCTCGTGTGGCTAGAGAAGAGAGAGAACCTCAGTCAGGCCCTTTCCTAGAAGTCTGTGTGTTTGAGTTTCATTTTAACAGGTCCATTTGATCTCCACCTCCTCTGCTAGACTGCAGATGTAAGGCCAGTGGCCGTATGGTCACTAGTGTGACTCAAAGAAGCTCTGTGACAGGCAATTTACTTCCTTGGATCTCCCACCCGTGCCCAGCTGGAGGGTTAAATTTGTGAGAGGAATAAACATTCCCTGTCTGAGGTAGGATCTAATTTTGAAGTGTTTTTACCAGCCCAAAGAACATAAAAGTGTTGAAAAACAGTGTCTGAGTGTACAGAAGACTGGAGGGTGTGGAGCTGCTCGATTCCAGAGAGAGGGGAGCAGAATTGAAATGGGCACAAGCACAGTAATTTCAGGATGTCTATGGAAAAAGAGAACAGGTCAAACCAGAGCTTCAGTTAGTTCTTATGGGCATCTCTGGTCTCATTTCACTAAAATCTTCATGGTGGAAATTGCTGTGTGCTACAGCTGCTGCCTGAAGTACAAGGAGAAAACAGCATTGAAATACTGGAAACTCCACTTAAACATAAGAATACTATTTACTGTAAGGGTGGTTGAACAGGTTTCTCAGAGAGGCCATGGTGTCTCCATCATTCAGCACCTCACTGGGCAAGGTACTGAGCAACATGCTGTAGTTGAGCCTGCTTTAAACAGGAGTGGTTGGATTAGATGGCACTCAGAGGTCCCCTTCAACCTCAACTATTCTGTGATTCTGTTCTATTCAGTGAAGAACAATCACAAAGGTGATGTCGCATAGTGGGATTTTGGCATACTCTGGACAAAACTTAGCCTAAATCTTTGAGTAGGCCCCATCTATGATAATACTGCTTGGAGGATGAGAAAGACGTTGACCTGTTGGAGTAGGTCCAGAGGAGGGACACAGAAATAACCAGAGGCTTGGAACACCTCTTGTGTGCGAACAGGCTGAGAGAGTGTTGGGGTTGTTCAGCCTGGAGAAGAGAAGACTCTGGGGAGACCTTGTTACAGCCTTTCAATACTTAAAGGGGGCTTATAAGAAAGATGGAGACAGACTTTTTAGTAGGGACTGTAGCAATAAGTAGTGGTTTTAAATTAAAGGAGAGTAGACTCAGACTAGATATAAGGAAGAACTCTTTTATGATGGGAGTGGTAAAACACTGGCACAGGTTGCCCAGAGAGGTGGTAGATGCTCCATCCCTGGACACATTCACAGTCAGACTGGATGGGGCTCTGAGCAACCTGGCCTAGTTGAAGATGTCACTGTTCATTGTAGGGGGGTTGGACTAGATGACCTTTAAAGGTCCCTTCCCACTGAAAACATTCTATGATTCTCTGATAAAAGAGCTGTGCATCTCAGAGTGTCTGTTCCAATCTTGGCATGGATAACACTGCTCAGTCTGTTCCTATAACCCTTCCTCAAAACCAAATGGGTAGAATTCATTTAAAATCTTCCTTGCTGAAATATGTCAGCCTAAAGCAAGATCTTACTGTCCAGGAAGAACCAGCGTGGGACACTTAATTGTCTTTACATTGGCTAACAAAATGGAAAAGACAACTACAGCCAGTTTCTGTCTAGCAACAGATAGGTAAAACTGATTCTGTCTTATTCTCTGTTTGTCTTTTCTAGCCAATTCTTCTTTGCACTTTTCTCTTTCACCATTGGCAGCTTTTGAGGCTAGACCATAGACAGTTAACCTGGCAAATCTAGGAACAGCAAATCCAAAAGGTTGTAAATAATGGCAAACTATTTTCATTTGTTGTTTTGCAGAAAGATTTTGTTATCCAGTGACTGGAGGGATTAAAAAATGTAACTTGATAGTTACTAACAGCTGAAATAAATCCAAAGGAGAATATATTAATACTGTAACAGTCTCTAGATACGAAAGTCTGTTTGTAATTATCCAATGCCTTCAATTCACTTTCGTTTCAGAAATACAGGGAAGTATCCTTAGCACTAGGCTGTAGAAAAAAAGATATTTATTTGTATTTGTCTCTTCTCCAAGTCACCTGTCAGCCCCACAGAGAGAACTGCTCTGATGGAAAATTCACCCATGGAGAGTTTCAAAGACTTTAACCTCTGAAATGTGATCTCCAACCTCTTTCCATTTCTGGACCATTAGATATTGAATGATGGTTCCTGAAGACTATGATGACTGGTGTGCTAAAAGCCCCAAACGATGATCCTATAACACAGTTTGCTTAAATTCCATGCTGGTGTAGTAACCAGCAAGTGCATTTGGGTCTCTTTATTGTTTTATCTGCTTTCTGCATATACGCTGATATAATTTTGTCTTCCTTCTCCTGTTTTACATTTGGGAGAATCTTGCTTGGATTAGAAGATAACATGTTCCAGTACTCAGGATGTGACATTTCAGCACCAGGATTATTTTGAGGAAGCCCCAGGGAATCATTCAGAACAGTAAAAGAAAGCCTGGAAAATATTGTTGTGAAAATTAGAGTTAGAAACATATTTAAGTGCCATCTACCTATGTAATGGGATCGGTTCAGGAGCAGCAGAGGGGGGAGAGTGCTGGTTGTGAAAACTCCAGCACCATCTTGTACAACAGCTGACTGGTCCTGGGAGGCTTCTCATGCAGCTCCTAACCAGGCAAGGCTCTGCTTCATGAGTAAGATTTGATGGATTCATGGCCCAAATTGCTGGCTCTATTTATGTCTCTGAATGTGGTACAAAACCTAGTTATTAAAAATCAAGAACAGAAAATCCAATTCTAGATGTAATATCAGTTCAGGTCCAATTTTGAATAGGTGAAATAAACTAACTTCAGACACCAATGGGCAGTTGACTGCTGCACAGTAAACCAACACAATTTAGTACAATTTTCCACAGTTGACATATGTTGATCGATACAGGACTAAGAATTTAACAGGCATAGAATTTCAATTAAACTGAATAACAGAAGAGTATAGTCATCACCACGCTAGGAAAGAGGTGCTTTAGCAAATGAGACAGACATCCACGCTTTATGCATAGCATCATAGAATGGTTTGGGTTGGAAAGGACCCTTAAAGATCATCCAGTTCCATCTTCCACTAGACCAGGTTGCTCAAAGCCCCATCCAGCCTGGCCTAGGTGTGCTGTGCTGCAGCTGGTCTGTGAATCAGAAAGTGGGCTTTAGCTTTCAATTTTTCAACACTTAATTTTTAACCAAACTGTCTCATTAAGGTAAATTGGTTCTTTTTCTGTTCCTTTCCTTTTTCTGTTCCTTTTCTTTCTCCTTTTTCAGTTTTTCCATTTCTACTGGGGCTTTGAGAAGGGTAAGCAGTGATTGTTTCTAAACTGACAGGCGCTTTTTCCACAAGTGGCCATGAAATAAGGTATTGCAAACACAAGCCCAGGTGCGTCAATTCCATTTTGATCACATTGGTCAGCCAAGCCAACGGGGGGCATAGCCACATGTACGTGCTGTGATGTGCATACATATGGAAAACCTTGTGAATGTTTGTTACAGGCTTGATCCTCATGGAAATACACTTGTGCACACTTCAAATGCCCCCTCTTTGTTTGCTCTTCATGCAGACACTGATGGATTGAGTTCAAAAGATCTTGCTTCATGTTTTTGTCTGTCCCAGTGCTTGCTGACTGTGTCATGAAATAGTACCAAACATCGACAGAGACAACCCAACTGTTGTCACTTAGTGGTGTTTATATTCTTTACAGAAAGTAGCAAGAAGAAATTGACTTGTTTCAGTGGATGAGTGGATTTTGTCTGAGGCTAAGAGGTAGGAGTAAAGCAACACAATCACAAGTGACTAAATTCCTAGCTTAGGAACTTTGCATCGTCAACACTGTCTTCCAGCCCTGGCAGAAGTGTTTATCCAAGTAGAATGAGAACGTAGTATTAGCAGGACAGATTACTATTTACCATGCTGCAGCTGGGTGTTTCAGAAGGATCTCCCCCAGATTCTAGGAGGCAGGTCTAGGTTTCCCTAAATAAGCGGCTGCTTTCAGCTGCCTCCAGTTTGTTTTGCTCTTGAGTGGTTGAGCACAGGCCGTCCTTTTCAGAGCACAATGCTCTAAAATGCCATCAGTGTGAGACAGTTTCTATGTTCCTGGGCTCTTCCCTGAAACATCCATTACCAGCCAGGCCACCAGGGTGTATGGAAAGACTAGTAACTGTGCATCAAAAGGTGACCCAGTGTCTCTAAGTCTCGGTGGGTCTGACTGTGCTGTATTTGAATGCTCCGGAGAGTGGCTGTGAGATGCTGTGAATGGTGTGATATATACAAGGAATTGCTTTTATATCTTCTGATAAGAATGTTGTGCATGTGTGTGAATTAACAGCCAAAAAGAAAATGTATCTATGGGAGAGCTTATCCATCCCACTGTGTCTTAGCCCTCATCTGGAGGGACCAGATTTAGAGGTGAAAAGTAAAGACCTCTCAATAGCCCACTGAGTGCCTTGTTTCTGTGTTAAAATACACAACAAGGGTGCCAAACCTGGCAGCAGGTTTTGTCTTGTGGACATGTATCCACTGGCAAATGGAAAGACCACCATGTTCCCATCAGCTGCATGATGCACACAGTGGCTATACTCTTCCAACTAGTTATCTGCTCCAAGGTGACCTTCTCCAGCCTTTTGTAGGTGCCCACCTGACCCTTCTTGCCCTCTCTAAAGCCTGGGACCAGTCCATATGAAAGCCTGTGACACAACTGGAGATACGTGTTTATCAGCTTCTGGCCATGGCAGGAGCAGACTTCAAATGCTTGTTCATGTCCATCTTCACCTGCCAGCCTCTGGTCTTTTATAGTAGTTAGACTTGAGCCTCTCTGGATGGAGGTGAGCACGCTGGACCTCTAACACTGCCTCTCCTCTCATTTCTTGGGGTTGGTCACTGGAAAGGGCCTATGTAGGCCTTTGAGATCTCTCTGCATCCTTTTCCTTTAAAGCCTCCCACAGCCTCAGGTACTGACAGTATGACTTTAAATACCTGCACTCTCTCTTCTCTCTCACATGCTTTCTCAATGGGCTTCTCCTTGTTGACTATTCAGGGTGTGATTCTTCTCATTTAGAGAGTAATTGACATTTCCATCACACTGTCCTTGTAGCTCTTCCTACTAAATGTCATTAAATTCACTTCCCTGTGGCTAAGGGTACGTCTCATTACACAAGAGTCCCAACATGCCTGCATTTGCAAACACAGCAATTACATATTATCTCTTAGCTCTGGCAGGTTCAGAGCCTAACTACTGGCACAGTGGCAGTGGTACTCCATGCAGAATAGCTCACTGGGATCTCACCTAAAACAAAGCCTACAGAAGCAGCACAAATTTTAAGCTACACTGGATACTTGCTTGTTCACTCATTTTCCCAGGTAGGCTTTGTATCTTCTGTGGCTTTGCCAGGTAGTAGGACCTATGGATTGAAAATCAGATTGTTTTAAAAGTATCTGTGACTACTGTGAGAGTGGGAAACTTTTTTGGCTGGGGAACCAGTCAAATCTTTCTGGATTTCATAGTGCTCTGCTGGCATTGAACCATATTCAGGTCATGTACAAGTCGGGCAAGCTGTGGTTTCTGTCTGTTCAGGACACTGCGGAGCAGCATTGGGTGGGCCACAAGTTTAAGGCTGGTGGTCCTCAGGTACCATCTGGTAGGTTTGTACTACAGTGGAGTCATGGCAGTGACTCCATCGTGGCTCCAATCAAGGTCAGACCACTTAGGGGCACTGAAGCTTTGGAATATCTATAGAGATTAAAATGTTTATTCATTTGGGCTCCAGTAAAGAGAAACATAAAAAAATCATCTATGAACATAATGTATATACGGATTCTACAGAAGTCTGTTTTTCCTGCTGCCATATGGGGCCATTCATTAGCGAGACTGAGTATGGTCAGTGTAAATCTCCTGTGTGTCAGTGGAAGGATCAATTGCATTTATATGATATCCCAAAGAGGATGGTTCTAGTACAGATCAAATACTGTCTGGGCTAAGAAGAGCCTTGCTCATTTTGCAGGCTGCCTATAAACAGATAGTACTAAGGGCTTTTGGTTGAGGTTTTGGTAGGGTGTTTTGGCTTTTTTTGTTCTTAAATTATTCTTTCAGGAATTGCTTCTTCTGCTGTCACTAACACTTCAGTCTGTGTGAAATAAATGAAGAGAAAATCCAGTCACTCTCTACAGCATTGCTCTTTTCTTGCTTTCTGCTAATTAAATGGTTTGTTTATTGCATTTCCCCTTTGGTATTAAATGTATTTGTAAAAAGAAAACTAAAAAACATCTCCAGCCTTACTGAAAAGACTCAAGCCCTGTACGAGAGAGTCAGAGGCATGTGGCCCATTGGAGATTTCATCTTTTGGGTTTCCAGTTGAAGATTTTCCTTTCCCACAGGAGTGCAGAAGGTTGTACCCAGTGCTTGAAATGGCTGACCCCAAAAATAATGCTGAAGAGAGGAAGGGAGCTGAGCTGCTGGCAGACCAGCACCAGGGTTAACACTTGTGAATGATTCTCTGCCCTGTGCTAGTTCCAAAGAGTAGAACAGTTATTTCTTTTCAAGTAATTACTACCTGGTTTGAAGCCTGAACCAGGGCCTGCTGGACACAGAGGAAGGCTTCCCACTGGGCTGGGGTTTGGAACTCTCTGTCCTTTTGCTTGGGAGTGCCTGTTAATGGAGCACTCAGGAAAAGGGAGGTTGATCTTCAGTTATCAAATAGAGAAATTGTCAATTGTTGGCCATCAGGCACTCCTGCGAATAGAGCTGTGTAGAGGTGGTGAAAGGGAGCTCTTGCTGACAGTCACCAGCACTGGTTTTTGGTAGTGTTGGGGATAGCCAAGAAACCTGGGCAGGTTGCAGCAGGTCAGCACACCAGAAATGCTTGCTTTTGTCTGAAGACTGGCTATAAATAACAAGAAGGGTTGACTTTTAAAGGGAATGTAAAAGCTGAATAGGACTGCAGCCCTGCACACATTTGGCAAAGTCAGAGGTTGTGACCTGAGGTCACTGTGAGCTGATGAGAGGGGAGCTTGCCCTGGGGAGCACTTCTCCATTCTTGCAGTTAGAGAAATATACACATGAGGTGAAAGGAAAGGATCAAACATGTTTATGCTTAAATCCGTGATCCTTCAGATTGAAGGTTATATAAACATCTAGGAGTATAAAACTGGAGAGGAACTATGTACTTACTGAAATAGAAGAAAAAGGAAACAGTTTTGTATAAAGAGGATGAATAGTTCAAACAAACCTATATTGTCCCTAAAAAAATATCATCCACCCTCCTCTAACTGCTATTGCTGGTTAAGTCTTGCCTTGAAATTCTTCAGAGATGCAGCCTCCAGAATTGCTCCTTAGGAACCTCTCATGCCTCTCTGGAAGCACCAGCCTGTCCTTTCTGTTTCCTGCAATGGGCTAAGAGAAAAGAAGGGTCCAGTTTCTGCCTGGCACCTTCCTACAACCTGAGGAAATCCTTGGATATAACTGTGTTTTGAAACATTTTGATCATAAAAATCAAATGAAGGTGGGGGCTAAATCGTATTTCCCACTGTTCCTGCTCTCGCTCATCTCTGACACCAGTATTTGATCTATGTAATCAGCTGATCTGTGCTGGGAAGATTAGAAGTGAAGGATGTTCCTGTCTGTTACAGATTAGCAAAACATTAGAGTAGCTTTGGCCTTATGAGACTTGAGGTAAATTGGCTTAGCCCACAAAAGGGCAAACTCACATTTTGCTGGACAGGTTATAGTCATGGATGAGAAGAAGTTTCTTTTGGATCAAGTTTTGCTGTACAGACCTGAAAGGAAACTAAAGCACAGGGTAGATTTTAAACTCCGTTATGTCAAAATATCTTTATGGTTTGGGAGCTAGTCTGGCAAAATGTCGTTACTTCACAGGATTTCTGTCATCTTACACTGCAGAAATCTTGTATGACTGCAAATTCTCTCAAGTTTTCCCTCAATCTTGAGCTCACAGGTATAGGATTAAGATGAAGGCTGGTTTCAGTGCCAGGATCTTGCTGGCCATCGATAATGTGGAAATCAGAGGTATGTTCATACTGCAGATTTTAACCCAGTCCTTTTCCTCCCTTCACTTCAGCAGCCCCAGTTCTATTCCTTGCATGTCTTGACAGATTCTCAAAGAGAAATGCTTTATAAGATGCTCATAATTTCCCCTAAACCCCGGATTTTTTTTCCCATTATTACTGGTTTTGTACGACATAAATGTGAGTTTGCCCAGGGGTGTATTCAGTTGCTCTGGATATGCAAAACCTGCCTGTCAGGATTTGAGGGTCAAATGACTATGTGTCATTTGAAAGGTGGCTTCTTCTGAGTTGCCGTCTGTCTCCAGACTGATCTTGCTGGGCCTTCAGCTGCAGATGGATTGCCCCAACACCCCGGAAACTTGTGCTCATTCCTGCACTGAGTCACCACTCAGCAAGAAGAACAACTTTTACCTGTTAAGAAGCAAAAGCTCACAGAGGAAGACACAAGTGGGAAGTATTCACCAACCAGCAGATGTCCTCTAGGTTCAACTGGTGACTTTTGTGTCACCAGTTCCATGTTGCTGCTCCTATGAAACCCATCCTGTATTCCTGCATCCTAATTTCAGTCTCCATTATCTCCACTACATCCTCTATATTTCAATTCCCATGCGAGTTAGAGCAGTTCTAGTTAGCACAGGTTTCCTCATGGCTTTTTTAATATTTCTTTTTAGTCATTCATCAGATTAACCAATATTGGTGCATCTTTTACTCTTCCATATGAAGATGATAGGAAGAGAAGTAGGTTTTGCTGGGAACAAATGTGCTAGTAATATCCTTACAGCCTGAAAGGTGTAAGAAAGCTGCTCCTGGTGAAGAGAGGCAGATTCACAGTCAAATTGGCCTATCACCATTATCATGGGGAAACCGAGTCAGAGACATGACAGACAGCATTTACCTGAGAATCTGCCTGTCTTTTTAAAAGCTTTCATTTGTCTTTAGGAACCAGTGTCCATATCTGAATATTTTGGGTTCTCTGTTCTCACTTCATACCAGGCTGGACAACCTGGGCGTAGAAGCAGCACGTCTCAACTCCCGGTCCTGCGCTTTGCCAGCTGTGCTACCTCCCATCTCATGAGATTTCACGGGAATCACTCTTCTCCATTGTGCCTCAGTTTCCCTGAATATAAAATAGGGAGTCTGCTCAGCCTGGAGAGAGGGTGCAGGAGCAATAAGTTAAGTCCTGATGGTGAAACATGAAAATGTGGAGGTGCCTTTACTTACTGGCTGCGTGACCTTTGCTTTTAACAGTGCCACGGGACATGCCTGTTTGTAAAGCCCCAGAGAGTGCCTGCAAAGCTTTCTATCACCTGGACCCTGGGAGATCTGATCCATCTCCAGGCAAGATGCTCATCACTCACTGAGCTTTTAATTCCTTAGAGAAGCAGAAGAGATGATATTCAGCAGCTGGTTATTTCTTCCTTTCCCTCAGTCCCTCACAGAGAGTGTCAGTTAAAAAGAAAAAATAATGGCAGAGAACTGGCCATTAGCAAGGAAAACAGTTTAGGGAAGAGACAAAATAAAAATGCAATAAATTATCTCTCACCGTGCACAGGTGTGTGGGTGCAGTCAATTTTCAAAGTCATCGAGAATTTCAGATGAGAAAAGGGAAGCTGTTCATGGCAAATTGCAAGTGCTGGGGGAAAGGGGGAGGGAGAAGGAGAGAGAAAGCAGGGAGAGGGGAGAGAAGGAGAGATTAATTTCCCTCTTGAGTGAGAAGTGTGTTTGAGACAGACAGATGGGCTGTAAATACTCCAAACCAAGGACAGGAGCTGAGACAAGGGAGAGGCTGGTGATTGAAGTGTGACTGTGATGGAGGTAGTACATTTCCTGGCCAAGGTGACTGGTTTTGCTCTAAAAAAGGGAGGTTTCTGTGATGCAGCTGCCGCACTTCACATCAGCCTGGAACAGGACAGCATATTTAGACCTGATAAGTGATATCCAGGTCCCAGTGGGGTTTTCCTTAAGGGTCAGCTTCGACTTGCTTGCCTTGTAAGGGAAGTCTGAAGGGGGATAGAGGAGGGGAAGAAGGAAAGGGGGAGGGAAAGGAAGGAAGGAAAAAAGGAAGGAAGAAAGAGAAAGACGCTCTTCTTCCCTTGTTAAAATTATTGAGCTGTCTACAAGTGGCGAGCGAGGGGACCATGTGACGGGCAGTTAATCACATTGCTGTGAAATGTGACTGCTGCTGATAATAGGATCTTTCCTTCAGTAGAATTCCTGTTTCAGAAGTAGTGATTTTCACAAAGAAAAGAGGCCGAGGGAGATATCATTTCCGATCTAACAGAGCCTCTGTACGTTCCCTTTAGGGAGAAAAACCTCCCTTTTCCCTTTTCCGTTCTGCATCCCTGTTTGTATTATTACTATCATCATCAGTTTTTCATTTTCACAGCCCCTACTCACCGAGTGCAAATGTAACCCAGCTCCAGTCTGTCTGCTAGCAGATTAGCTCCCATTTAGTCATAAAGTTAACCAACCTTGTTCCAATCAATTAATCCCTAGAACCGTTAATTTATTGATGCTTCAGTCTATGCTAGCTGTTGAAAAGATTAACATCCTGCTTCAAAATGAACTGGTCTGTCTTTCCTCCAAGATGCAGGAATTATAAGAGGATGGTTGTAAATAAGCATTTAGAAATCCCTTCTGTACAATCAAAGGCAACAGCAGCACAGAGGAGAATAAAGGGGATTTTAGCACACATGAAAAACAGTGCAATAAATGAATCAGGCTCTCAGGACAGGAACAGCAGGGCTATGGAGCCACTTCGGGCTCGGCTGAGTTGGCTCTTTCTGTCATAAATTGATCTCATGTACATCAGGTTACTGCAAGTCACAAGCAAGTGAAAGGGTGTTGATCCCACCTTCGGATTTTGCTTGCCAGAATCTCTTCGCTCCTTTTGGGGGAGCCTGAATTATTTTCACCCTTGTTATCTAGGTTTTCGACTGGATTTACTGGTTAATCCAACATGAAACTTCTCCAAAGTACACTGAAAGAAGTAGGAGTCTCTCAGTTGGTTTCCCTGGCTTGTAGATTAGGTGTTGCTAAAGCAGATGCTTTAGTCAGAACTGATTAGAGTTGGTCTGGTTGCATAAGAGAGAAAAAAATGTAGCAACGAAAAAAGCATTGAAATGCTGAGGTTGTTTCCATGCTACAAGACTGGAAAGGACCTATTTTTATTTTTCTCTTCATATCTTAAATAGTAGTTGTTACTAACACATGTTCTTTTCTGAAAAGACCCTATTTGGAAAAGAAAAAGCACCTGTAATTGTTTTGATATTAAAAATAAAATAAAACCAAAAAATGCAATCAGCAGAAGTGTTTCCGAAATAGAAACAAAGTGCAGCTTGAGGTGCTCAGAAGGGCCTAAATAAAAGCCAGGTCTCAGCTCTCGTGCCCTTTCAGCATCAGGACACACTGCACTCCTCTGAAGGCATGACATCAGTCTGGCATACTCTTCTGCCTGACAAATGATCTGCAAACAGACCCACATTTTCTCAGCTACATCAGCTCAAAATTACTTTGCCAAGCAGTTCTTGGGTGGTTGTTCAATTGCAAGCCGTTCTTCATGGGAGCTATGTTTTGACAGGCGATCTGCTTCAAGTGGGCTCTCCTCTCCTGTGGGTTTGTTTCCTTGTGCCTGCCTTGGTTGAACGTGGGTGAAGCAGCACTTTGTGAGAGGTGAGCCAGCAGAACACGTATTTCTTGCAAACTGTGGGAAAGGCAATGTACAGCAGGCACAAATGAAGCTGGAGCAAAGGGATTTTCTTCCAGAAAATCTTTGTGGAAGTGTTCTGTATGCTATACCCTCCTTGGTCTCCTCACCACATGCGTCTAGGCTGTCTCCTCTCATGCAAGAATCAGCTTGACCAAGAACAGACATGTTCTTATGAACCAAGTGAGGAAATGGTTCCTTTTCTTGTTTCTGCTGCTGCATTTCCACAGTAGGGTTGAAAACATCACATCCCCTTTTACACTTCAGCTTTAATCTACAAGTGGAGGATCCTGGCATCCTCTGAAAGGTTTTTACTATTGGCAGGTATTGTTTCATTTGTTGTTGTGACCAGCTTTTTATGCATCATAAATTCTGCATTAGTTATTGCATTTGGGAACACCACTTAGAATGTGCTGCAGCAAATGTTGATTCCTGGCTAGGTACATGAAGTTGTGCCTATGTGGTGTTCCCTTCAGGTCTTGGTAGGCTTTCCTGGCAACAGAGAAAGGAAATTGGTCCTGAAAATGGTTGAACCATGTTTGTCCAGTCCTGTGCCCATGCTAATTGGGGCAGTTAACTGATCTGCTCAGGGATAGAGATGCACCTTACTGCCCTTACCAGGAGAAGGGGCTCTTCACTTGGTGTATATCTTATATTCTTCCTTTGAACACTGGCTAGTGACAAAGCTGTTGGAGCAGGTTAGGTTTGGTCTGACCTGGTTTGGTATTTCTTGTGAAAGAATCCTTTACTTCTGCCCTCAGTGGGGTTTTCCTAGACAGGACAGAAATTCTCTGTCCTTCCTGCTTTCTCTGCTCTTTGCTGGAATAGCTCAGGTATATTTCTCTGTTAGATGCTTTGGTTCCTGCAAAGTCAGACACAGAGCAAGGACTGATTTCCTGTACCTTCTCACTAAACTGAACGGTTATTCTACCAGCACACAGTCCCAAACACATCAACTCTCCCTGCTGCTGCCAGGCCCTTGCAGTGTGGTCCAACTGCCTTCCCTTCAGGTTTCCAGCACACTCGAGGGGCCCTATTTGAATGCAGTTCAAGATAGAGAGTTCTACCTCATTTCCAGCCTCACAGCTTCATTCTCTAACCTGTCGTCCCTCGTCTTCTGTTCTTATACCCTACAGCACTGCAGCCCTGCTTGCATATGCTTCTTGCTTCTCCTTGTTTGCTTTCTGCACTTCCTCCCTTTGCCCACACTGGCTTGCTTTCGCAGGCAGTGTATTTATTGCTAGCTGGCAAACGCAAGCACTTGGACATACATTCAATTAACTTTGAACAATTTCCATTTACTCTGGTTTTGCTTTTTTCCCTTTCAGTTTCACTGAACACTGCCTGTATTTTCTCAGAGCTTTTTCAACTGCAGCAGAGAATAGAGTCTGCTTCTGTTATCCCTGCTTTGGTTTTTTTTCCCCCCTTTTTTCCTTCTTTCCACATTTTCCATGTTTTCATTAAGCTCCCTCACTAAACCCTGGTGACCATTTCTCCATGGCTGCCCTTTCTGTACATTTGCACTGAGAAGGGTCCAAGTTTAACTTCAGTGAGTTAGATGTGCCCTTCACCTGGAAGGGAAATCAATGGTACAGGCAGATTGGGGTTTTACCTACTCCAGTAAACCAAAATGTCTTTCTTTTTGATGTAGAATAAACTCTCCCCCCCTTGTGGTTTCACTCACCCACTTTTTCCATTAAAACCTGATTTATGCTTTACTTTTACACCAGTGGAGTGTACTTTGGAAATGATAAGGGTCAATTCTGCTTACTGCTCAGGTGAAGGTGTTTTTTTTATCTTCAGATCAGTTCTTACATATGTAGTCTTCCCTGAGAGCTTGCCTACACCCAAAGTTGCTGCTTTCCACTGCTTGCTTTCCCTTCCCTCGGGCTGGTAAAACATGACTGTATTTGGACCAACTCTTTCATAACATTTCTTACTTTTTTGTAAGAGAGACATTTTGATTCAATATCCACAAAGAGTTGGGATAGTGCAAGAAAGGGAAGTGATTCGATTGTCCAGCTCTGAAATCATCCAGTCTGGATGACTTTGTGAAAGAGTTGCTTTGGTCTAAATCTTCAGGAGCAGGGAAATATCTGTGGCGCAGAGGTACTGAAGATATTTTTAAACAAGCCAGCTTAGGGGCAGGAGAAACAGCTTGAGGTGAGCTGTGCAGAGGCACATGATGCTGTAGTTTGAGTGCTTCTAACCAGAGTTCAAGGAGCATTGTAATATGCCACGATTACTTTTGTGATTGCACCATAGAGATACCAGCCTGTCACACAGCAAAGAACTCCTCACCTCTGGAGCCCTCTGTACTGGTATCCTTTGACTTGAAATCAAGTGCTGGTTATCTGGGTGAGAAATATTCAAATGATACGATTCATGAGCACCTCTCGTATGAAGACAGGCTGAGAAAGTTGGAGCTGTTCAGCCTGGAGAAGAGAAGGCTGCGTGGAGACCTCATAGCAGCCTTCCAATATCTGAAGGGAGCCTATAAGGATGCTGGAGAGGGACTCTTCATTAGGGACTCTAGTGGTAGGATAAGGGGTAATGGGTTCGAACTTAAACAGAGGAAGTTTAGATTAGATATAAGGAAGAAGTTCTTCACAGTGAGGGTGGTGAGGCACTGGAATAGGTTGCCCAGGGAAGTTGTGAATGCTCCAACCCTGGAGGTGTTCAAGGCCAGGCTGGACAGAGCCTTGGGCGACATAGTTTAGTGTGTGGTGTCCCTGCTCATGGCAGAGGGGTTGGAACTAGATGATCTTAAGGTCCTTTCCAACCCTAACTATTCTATGATTCTATGATTCTATGAAATACATGAAAGAAGATGGCAGAGGGTGATCAACCACTATGTGACCATGAGCCACTTCTGTGAGCTGCCGTTCTCCACAACTCCATCAGCAATATTAGCTAGTGATGGGAGCTATCATGATGGTATCTCCTTTAAGTACTCTTCTTCTACCCACCCACACCAACAGCTTGTAGCTCCTGGTGAGTACAGTGAAGAGACAGGCCTTTCGCCTTTCTCCTGTATGTACTTGGGTATCTCTTACTTACTGGGCATGGAGCTAATTGAAGGGTAGTTAATGCCATCGAGCATTGGGATGTATTTATATTTTTAACTACATGTAAGTGACTATCAACATCATAAATAATTACAGTCTGCCTCCCAGCCCCTCTGCTCCATTCCACCCTGCTAATTGCAATGCTTAGATCTCAATGAGCTCATTATGTTTTGTCGATATTCAGCTCTTTGGCTTGCTCACTTAGTAGGGACTGGGGGACGCAAATGGGAGCTAAAGATTGAAAATGCCAAGCTCCTAGGGATTTGAGTTAGCAATCATCACTGCTGCATCTCTATGCACAATTTATTCAGCACTCCACCTTCCCTAATAAATTATAGATCCCTCAAAGGGAAGCTTTGCCAAGGGATGGGCAATTGCCTTATTCACAAGGGAGCCCATTCTGCACTGTATTGAGCATCTTTGACATCTGGTTGTCGCAGGATCAGATCCCTCCTGCCCTTCCCCTCCACCCATCTCTTCCACCCCTTTTGGGAAGCATTAACCTTTTCAATGTGATGTATGCAAAAGGGCGACAGTCAGCAGTGGCAGTTCCTAATGGATTCTGTTTGTTTGGTTGTTTGTTTGTCTGAATTGCTTGCGATGCTGTCCAGACCTCTTGGAAAAGCAAGCCAGAGTGCAACCAATATTTTAATTAGCAGCAAAAGACAGGAAGGCTTTTAAAGAAGAACAGTGTTTGAGTTCAGAACTAAAGAGCTGATGAATGTGGGGCAGGGGACTTGAGATTCAGTCCAGTTGAAGACATTAGCACACAGTGCCTTTAAGGAGGGGCTGAATTTTCAATCACAGGCCATAGCAGTGAGTGGTGAGATGGTTATGGTGGTCTTTTGGGGCTTGTCTACAGCAGCCTTTACTTATCTGTACACTCTCTCTCTTCACTATCATGTGGTTCAAAGTCCACAAATCTTATCAGTTTTTCTTTCTCAGGCTTTCTGAACTTCCAATGATCATGATTCTGATGTCGCCAGACAATTAAGCTGAAATTAAAGCAGCTTCAGGAGTGACAAAGTTTAACTCAGCTTTGTGATTCCATGGCCAAACACTGCTTCTCACAAGAGCCCGGGACACAGCTGGGAGTTCAGCCACCTGGCCTTGCAGTGACCAGTGGTGGCTGCTCAGTGAAGAGAGTCAGTCAACCCCAGCCCTCTGCACCAGGGATGGCAGACGCAGCAAACATCCTTTGGCAGCCACAGGTGAATATTCCCTGGTGATTCAGTGTGAACACCAGTGTCAGAAGTGGATCTGAGAAGGAAGAGCTCTCTCCAGGTCATGCAAAGGCTGGTGCTGCTGTGCCAGCTGAGCTGTGGATCAGTAAGGATTCTCTAGGATGATACTGGAACTCGTGAATAGAGGCAAATAGGGCTTCTGGAATTATTTCTTGTTAGTGACATGGATGGAGATAGAGATATGCAATACAAGCAGATAGTGAGACTGTGCCAATAGCAAAATAGGATGTGACCTCAAAAATATAAAAGTTTAATAGGAAACAAAGTCATATAAAAGAATTGGGATTACAAAATAAAACCCATTAAAACCCCTAAACAAAACAGTCTCTTACACCTGTTACCTTTATCTATTGGGACTGTTATTCAGCTCAGCCTCTCATTTTGTTGCACAGGCACTGTGCCAGAGCACGGAGCAGTGCAGCAGACAGGCCTCACCACTCTAAGGAGAGTTTGAAGGGGAAGTGATTTTTATAACCATAAGTGACTCTCTGGAAAATGGAGAGATGTGAAGTTGCTGCTTAGGTCTCTCATAAGCTCCAGAGGTTGCTGGTTAGATGATGGTCACAAGCATGTTGTTATGAAAACCCTTTTCACCGGGGAAAGCAGCGACTCTAAAGCTAGCTCACCAGTCACTGCTGAATCCCCTCGCACAAGCACTTGCTTTGAGATGCCCCTTTTATAAATCAAGAGCCACTCCTACATTGACTGTAAGCAGAGTACTTCCAGCCACTTCAGCAAGTTGGCTGTTGTTTCAATGACAAGAGTTGGTGGAGCTGAAGTTTGGCAATGGTTTATTCCCACCCCATCAAAGAAGTGACAGGCAGTGGGGAACGGGAGAGCTGCAGACCTTTCCAGCATCTTTATCCGGACACAGACCCACTGCTGCCAGCAGTCTTTCCCCAGGGGACATGATGTAGGAAAAGAAGCCAGCTTGGGTGAGTAGCTCTTTTAGCAAGGGCTTTGTGACAGCAGTCAGAGGAGTGTTACTTGTGGCATGGACTATATATAGCTATATTTGTGTGTGTTAGACTAAATATATATATATATATGTGTGGTGCCTTATCACTGCATTCCAGCTTGAATTTTAAACACCAAGAAAAAATCAAAGGGTTTAGAAAAAGCTAAATTTATCTTGGAATGGGAATTGTAATAGCAAAGAGACAATTAATGGGGAGGGTAGGGGTGGGAGTGGAGATTATAGTAATATTGTACTCCTTCCCTACAAAGACGAAAATAGCATTGGTTTCTCTACCTACTAATAACAGCTCTAATTCTCTTCTTCCCGTTCACCAACACCACTCTGGAGTGACCACCTACAGATGAGATCTGTACAGCTGATGCGAAGACAGCTTTTGGCCCAGCTCATGGGGAGTGGTGTTGGACTAGATGACCTTTGAAGGTCCCTTCCAACCCAAACAACCTGTGATTCCTGTATCTCTCCTTTGGGGAGGAAACCCCCCTACATCAGATAGCCTGTGGCATTGACCCTGAAGTCTAAGTCAGCCATATAGACAGACATGAGGTCTTGGCATTCATGAGCTCATGTCCCTTCTTTCTCATTTTCCTTCATTTAACTCTGGTTGTCCTCTCATCCTTTAGTGCCACTCAATCCCAATCAAAGCACCCAAAGACACCTTCATAACTGATTTATCCCTTGAGCTGGATGTGCTCTGCCACCCTATCCTACCCTGGACCTTGCAGAGGGGGCAGGTGCCCTGTCTCTGGTTTGGCCAGGAACAGTTCCCACTGCAAAAACAACCCCCGGATCTTTCTTGTGTTCTGGGAGCCCTGGAAATGTGCCGCTCCCAGCAGAGCTTTCTGTTGCCTGCAGCAAACACCACAGCGCCTTATTCTGAATCAATACTTGCAGATACTGGAGATAACTCAGGGAGAGAAATACATTAACATAGCCAAAGAAACAAAGATAATGGTATTTTTTTGTCCTTTTTTTTCCCCTTCCCTCCCTTCCCCCAGAAGATAAAATCTTATTTCCTTGCCCTGTCCATCCTCATCTCCATGACCTGCACTTAGCAGGGCTGCAGGTTCTTGAATTATTTCCCACTTTTCAATAGAGACTTAAATCCTTTTTTAAAACTGCTTAATTGAAAAACTTCAACCAGTCAATTTGCCCCTTCTCTCTCCCCTCTTTCTTGCCTTCCTCCCCTCCCCCAAACAACCCCATTTGCAGTAAATAATCTGTAGCCAGACTTTCTGCTCTAAAGAAATAAATAATTCTGAATTTGCTGAATCCCGCCTGGTCTCCCAGCTTTAAATCACTGCACTTTGTACTGAGCTCAGCCAAAATGTTGTACACGCTGAAGCATGACTATTACTTGGAGACTGCAAGTGTTTTTAAAGGTACAGTCTCTAAGGCCATGGTCCTTTCCTCTCCCAAGACAGTCTGAGAGAGGAACTAAGCTAATTCCTGAGTATAAGTTGTCTCTTCCCTGCATTTTACCCCCTACAAATGCAGGTTTTGCCTTGTCTTGAAGGGATTTATTGAAGCCAGGAGAAATCCAGTGGGTCTTTAAGCAAGTCTTAAATCAGAGATCTTGTCTGAAACCATCTAGTACCCCTGTGCTGAGTCCTTTTTCAGATGGGTGACTTAAGGTACGGGTTCCAGGAGGTCTTCTGCATCTACTCTGACACTGGAGAGCAAATGCCTGTATTCCCAAGTACAAATAGTTGCATTTGGACACAAAAGAGCCTGGGTTATCCCAGCTAGGGATGGAAGGTTCCGCAAAATCACTGTGAGTCTTGGAATCACTGTCAGCATTCTGAAATTCTCTTTATCTTTCTTCTATTCAAAATCTTTAAAGCCAGTTATATGGAGGTTTAGGTCACAAGGGAACACAAACCTTCTATCTATTAATTCCTCATGTTTCTTAGTGTCTTCTTTTTAAGATTGCTCTTGTCAAAGCTATTGACTATGCCCTGTCTGAAAATGCAAGCTGCAGCTGAAGAGGGAAAATGCAGCATGCAACAGATTATTGGTGCCTAGTTATGATGTATACAACTCATGAGCTTCCAACTATTTAGAGATGAAAAATGGTTTATCCACACTTTGGAGTGTTGAAGCATCCTTTCTGGCATTTATCTTGAAATCAATTTTGTTTGGGTGGAGGTGAATTTTATGCACAAAGCTGTGAGTGGAATGTCAAATGGGCACTGTTAAAGAGGATCCCTCAGAAAGTTCATCTCATGATTTCCCAGTGTGTTTTGGGGGTTTTAATTAGCACTGGAAAGTATTGCACTGTGTTTACATTTCCAACCAAGCTGAAAACAAAAACTGTTAAGACTTAAGTTTTCATACTTTTTTTTTTTTTATGCATTTGACAGCATTCATCAGTGATAGGAGAAGATTGAGAATGCTGGATTTTCTTCCCCTTTCCTCACCCCTTTTCGGTATATCAGAGAGAATCAGCTCTGTACTTTTCATTGACTGTGTAAAGAGCTGAGGTCAGCTAATACACAAGGGCTCCTTCCCAGATTTGGCAAGAGACCAGAATTAAACTACAGCAAAGATGAGAAACATTAAAATCACAAGAAGATACTCATCCTGGTGTTTTCCTGACACTCCAAATAAAGGTCTGTTAGACATTAGTGTGAGACCAGCAAAAGCAGGCTCAAATTAATTTCGGGACAATCTGATAGAAGCTGCTATAATCAGGTTTTAAGTATATAATTTTTAAAGTATACCAACATAAAGAGCAATGCTGATGCAATATTTTCATGAATTAAAATATACTGGTCCTGCAATTCACCCTTTTTGCTGTGAGCTTGGTTCTGGCCTCTGTCCCTTAAATAACCTCGTCAGGAGTCAGCGCTGCTAAGATATTAAATAAACCATTTTCTTTGGTCATTTTATAGTTTAGGGCAGATTACCATTTACAGGAGGGCCTATTTCCATCTCCCACTGGAGTAGAAGGACCGTAAGATGGATAAAATGTAATTTACACGGAGCAATGTGAAGATAGCGTCAGGATAATGGAGCAGCAGTCAAAGGCATCCCTGCAAAATCATGCTCATAGAGCTGGTAACTGGCATGTGGACTCAGAGGTAAAAAAGGACAGTGGTCCTGTTATGTTTCCAGTGTTGTTTTGGCAGTGTCCGAGATATTTTGCTCCTCTCTGTTTCTGTGCTTACTCTGGACAGCCTGATTTTCCTTTCCCTATCGGTGTGTCTTGAATCCTGTGTTGAATGAAGCGCTCCCTTTTCATGGCCACGTGTGGTAGCAGCTCTGCAGCTCAGTATCACGTGGAGGTTTTCATCAGTGGCAGGATGTGTGGCTTCTTCACTGGTGTTGCAGAGGGAGAGTTAGGGTACACGGGTGCAAGACCACACTGCCCTCAGCTCCCCTTTAGTCAATGGCAGCACCCCAGCATGGTCAGGAATGCTTAGCTCCTGTACAGCACCTCCACCTTCTTGCCTCTTTTTCTCTCTGCCTTGAGATCCCTCCATTCCCCATGCCCAGATGTTAGTTGGGATCTGCCTGTTTCAGTTTAGTTCACCAGGAGGGCAGAAGCGATAGCTGATACTGAAATGAGTTCATGGAAATACAGCCTGGCCTTTGTAGCACAGTCCCTCTGACAGAGATAAAACAGTGCTCTCCAAGATACCTGTTCTCCAACCTCCTCTTTCAGAGGAGAGAAAATTACAGGCCTCTGATTACTCAGGGAGAAGAGCACACAACTTCCATCTTCGTAATTTCTTCCACTACAATCAGGCATTTCAGGAAAAGGGCCTGAAAGCCTGAAATAGTCAGTCAGGGATCTTTCCACTCAGTTCCTCCCCTGATAACACACCAGAGGAATAAAAATGAAGACTCATCATTGCTATTACGTTTCATTTACCAAAAGTATGTGTCCCATTTGAGATTGGGAACTGAGGCTGTTGGGAATAGAAATACTTTCCTTCGGGAAAAAGTCCCTTTGCTGTTTCCAGGCTAGTTGTGTTCAGGGCATTTCTAGATTTTAAGGCTGGACTGTCTGGTTTGCATTTCACTAGCTTGACCTGGCGAGTACCATGAGAGGGTGACATCAGTAATTCCCACATCAAGCCTGGGTCTTACACTGAAGTTAGGAAAAGCCCTGTTCTCATTGGAAGTGGCAGACTCTCCCCAAAAAGCATGACCCCACGCTCCTCACAGCCCTGCAAAACCAACAGCCTGAAGCTTTAGTGGTTGCCTGGCCAGGTCCTGCTCTCTTGGAAGTCAATAGAGACAACAGGGTAAGTCCTATTCCCCCACTCCTTCCTTTTAGAAGCCTCCTCCTTTGATAACGATTTTGAAATAGGTAACCAGATACACAGGACATTGTGAATCTTGTTCCAATGGAGTGACAGTCATGGGGAAGGATGCATCATCAGCACTCAGGCTTGCACTGTGATAAATGCTGGTGAAAAGCCACAGAATAGCCCCTTTCCCCCCTCACCTTCCCCTGCCACCCAATCTCTGTATTGCCCCAACTACACTTTGCTCAAAATGAGCCCCCCAATTAGATGTGATATGGGCACCATCTCTTACTAGATAATAGTGTCAACTGTTGTGAAAAGCAACAAGTAACTGGTGAAAACAGCTCTGCTAAAATAGAGGACTGGTTCTGATCAGGCTTGGTGTGATATAACACAGTGGTTTAAAGCCATGTAATGCCATTTTCCATTAGAGCTCTTGTTCAAGTCAGGAAGGGGTTTCATCCATTGATTGAAGCTCTTATAAACAGATGAGAAAACCTCATCCATATTTCTCTTGAGAGTGTATGAAGCTGACAGTATGCTAGCTGACCACAGCCATTGGGGACTTTCCCACACAAAATAACCCTCTTTTCATAAATAACATGCTTGTTGTGGTGGTGGACAGAGATTTGCTGTAGAATTCATTTTTTGTTGAACAAAGAGCTTTTACTGGTTCTTAATTTGAGCTATTAAAAAGATTCATCTTTTTGTGTCTCATTCTCCCTCCCCTCTTTCTCCCTCTCCTACCTTTTTTTTAACTTCCTCTCTGCCTGTCTTTAGGATAACTTCAAGCTGTTTGTCTGAAACAAAAGACTTGTGTGTCTGGTCAGTGGTGCCTCTGGATTGAATGGTCATGATTTCAAATCCTGTTTAGGACTAAACTTGGACAAATTCCATAAGCTAATAACCCAGTGCAGTGTTTCAAATTGATGGAGGTGCCATCCTCTAGATGAGACATAAAACCAGAGATCCAACCTGCTTAGCAAGAGACCCCACAGGACTTATCAAAGATGAGTGGGGGTTGCTAACTGGTTTGCCCTTGTCAAATCCTTACCCCCACCACAGCTTCTCTTCCCGTTGCAAAGCAATGGCACTGGACCTTATGAAAATGAGATGGTGAATTTGAAGGAGCCATCCTTTTCCTAATTATTTAAAGCAGTTTGCAGTGTCTGGAAAAAGGGGAGAAAAAGAGATAATCCGCTCACTTGAAAGCAGAATGACCCTGAGTTTCAAAAAGCAAAACAAAAGCAGGCAAATGGTGCCACCATGCTCTGCAGCAGAGACATTATTAAATGATCAGTGAGCTATTAAAGCAGCAACATTTAGTACCTCCCCTAATGACTTGTACCACTAACTGGTTTCCAAATTGAGATTCTTATTGCCTCCATGTACAGACAGAACAAGGCTGTGTTTGTGCTTCTAGAAGCCCCAGCTTAAGCAGACTGTTCACAATAGGATCAATGAATCATAGTTGAAAACAAGTAATGTTTTATGAGATTCCCTATGCCTTTGTCCTCTTTTCTTACCAAGGCCAGAAGCTTTGGGGTGTGAGGCATGGTAGGGATCACAAATATGGGGATTTTGCAGAGACCCCAGCATGATTTTTGAACTTCCCAGCATCTGTGAAATTTGGCAGAGTTGTGTACAGACTGTCTTGAAATCTCCCCAAAACCACTGATGCTATTCAGAATGAATGCTGTGAGAGCAGCATTTGCAGGAGGGACCTTGGGCACACTAGTCTTCACCACCAGGTAGAAATATGGAGCATGGAATGGAGGAAGCAGTCTATGGAAGAGGAAGGGAGAGGAAAGGGAATTGCAGACAGTAGTGAAGATGAAGATCCACCCACGTGTTTCCACCATGACTCTCCCAAATGGATTTCTAGTGTCTCATATGAGCTGAGCTCCCGTGAAGGGAATAGCTGGGAAATGGCCTTCTGTCAAGTGCAGTTCAAGCAAGGCAGGGAGTTCCTGTGGGCAAAAGCACAGCATGTGTGATGGTAGAAACCAAACCAACCAAACAAATAAACAATGCACCCAGAGAATGTGGGTTCTGGTTGCAGTTATTTATGTGTTTATGATATCCTGTAGGCCAAGTGGAGTCTGGGTGTTCCACGCACCTGAATTAAATGCAAATATTATTGCTTTGATTTGTTTTTCCCCACTGGTTCTGCTGCCTGCACTCGCTGAGTGAGTCAGGCCATTCCCTGCCCAGGCAAGGCAGTCAGCAGGAGAGACTGTTATGCTGTTTCTGGTTTTGTATATCAGGTGCCTGATTTCCATGACAGAAACTGCTCACCCTTTGCAGAGGCAGCAGGCAAAGCAGAGGGAGTAGGATGGCTCAAGAGACTAGTATTAGAACATGCACACTTTTTTCCATGCTGGTTCAAGTCTCCTTCCATCAATGCTGGCTGCAAGTTGTCCCCACTTTGTGACTCTTCAGTGGCTGCATGTGGCACAGGTTTGCATTTCCAGTGTCTCTTCCCAGTGCCCATCTACCTGTGTGTCTATGCTTTGCAAAATGCCTCTATCTTTCCTGGTAATCTTGGCAAACAGAAGGTCTGTGTGGGCAACAGAACCTGTTAAGAACTGTAGAAACCCAGGGTGAAATAGCCTTAGAGGCCCTTCTATACTTCCTTCGTGCAGGACCAGTTAGATTTAAACCAGCTGTGTCAACTGTGTGTTTAACCTGTTCTTGAAGACCTCTAGGCAGGAGTTTTCAAGATGTGCTAAGGCAGGTTATTCCAGTGGTTAACTGTCCCTACCTTTAGAAAGCTGTTCCTAAAAACCTAAGTTCATCAGCAGAACTGGATTCCTGCAGGGCAGGGTTAAGGCAGGGTTGTAAGGCACCATGTAGGAGCTCAGGTAGGCACTTCCTCGGCTGCACCCACTCTTACCAAAGGGCTTCCTCCCGTGGGACAGCAGGTTAGGTGTTTGCCATTGTGCAAACACAAGGAGCAAGACAGAGACAGAATAAAGGCAGCAGGGCCACTTCTGGCAGAGGAGCCTTCTAAGATTGGCAGTGACAAAATGTCCTAGAGACTTTACTGCGTCCAATTACCACTTTATGTCTTTAAAGTGCCGAGTAAATGAAAGAAACTACAAGATCAAGCCATGTTAGTCTCCTCAATCCCTTCAATGTCTGACAGCCCTCTCCTCTTCTCTCTCACTTTCTCAGACTACTTTGAACTCTTAACCTGTGCCGCTGCTTTGAGTTCACATCTGCAGACACCAAGCTAACACCAGCCACCCCCAAATTCCAGTCACAATCTCAGAACACTTTCAAAGCAATGCTGCCCTCCCTCGAACAGACAAACTTTCAGCTCTCTCCAACTTCCTCAACTTCCATGCACGTACAGTTAGTCTCATCCGTCAGTGCTGGCAGGCTGCAGGGGAGCTTACTGGGTACTGCTGCAGCCCTGAAACAGCCGGTGCTGTTTCACACAACCAGCTATCCCTGTCCACACAGACAACAGCCGTGAACACCAGCTGTTCAGGCTCTGCTGTGCTCTTGGGCAGAAGAATACAGATGCCTGCAGCACATATGGTATTAGGATCGCAACAATAGCATATCAGGATAGACCCTGAAACAGAAGGGACAGATCCATGTAACCATCCTCAGACACAGCAGTGGGAGCTGAAGAAGAGGGACCAGATCACTGGAGAGAAAAGGAGTGTCAGGAGTCATCGTCAGCCACTAGCACTGGGTTTGACTGCAACACCAGCAGTGCTGGTGGCTGGCTTTTTGCCATACTAGAGCTAAGGACTGAGTCGTATCAGTTCAACCCCCCCCCTTAATATAAATAAATAAATGAGAAAGAGATCTTGGAGTGATGCCTGAACCTGATGTCTCATGCTCACTTGTTTTGATGTGTCTAATGTAAGTGGGCTGGTAATAAAAGCTTTGTTTAGAAGCTAGCATCTTCACGGGCACTGGTGGAAGCCCCTGGGATGCTGCACTTCTGGAATTTTCCTCTAATGGAAACATCAGCAGATAACTATTGATAAAGCGGAACATGCCCACAAAACAACCCAGCAGCAGTTTATTTTCCTGGACTACTGGGTGTCAGATGCAGAGGTCTGTTTAGATTCCTTAGGCTGTGTACCCACCTCACCTATTGCATCAGAACTCCTGAAATGACCATTACAGTGACCATCTGGGGCAGTGTCCTGGTGAAGTATGTGGTTACTGTAGCATGGGTAGACATCAGTTCAAAACAGGCAAATAAGGGACACAGCCCTCATAATACAGCTGTGGCTATTGGCATGGACTGCATTTCTCCCAGTTGGACATCACTCTGTAGATGATAAGCAGGTGATGCTCTGTAACAGGCAGACCTAGTGCTGACGTTTCACATGAGCAGGAGATGGGTATGTTGTCTAGGATGTTATTTTTCAGTGCATTCCCAGGTGATTCAGCTTCTTTTTTAGGCAACTGAGTCTTCAAGAAGGTCTGGTTCCTGTGCCTGCGAGGTCTCTGTGGTAGCACCTGCCTAGTATTGGGCTTAGGGTTAACCGAAGGAGGAATTGTGGCTAGTGAGAAGACCCCCTGGAGATACTGCTGACATCCTTAAGGTAGTCTACTGTCCTTCCAGTTCAGTGCTAAAATGACCATTTCAGATCCTGAACAGAGCACAGTCAAAGAACTGTCTTCCCTCCCAGGACAGCATGGGGGTCAGTGCAAAAGGTTTGGATGGCTTTGGCTTTAATCCTAACCTTGAGTTTGTGCACTGGTCCACGACTGGTTCATACCATGACATTGCTGACCTTGTTTCCTGGATACAAACACAGAAACACTGCCTGTGTCCAAACATTTTTAGGTAATTATTTCCCCTGAACGTGGAAACTGGAGAGCCCCTTTTGTCTAGTGTATTACTTCATAACAACCACAGGGATCTGCAACCAGGCGTGGGGGGGAAAGGGAGATTGCTTCCTTTCCTCCTGTCTGTGCTTTTATGCAGCATCTGCCTGTGAAAACAAGAAGCAGAGACAATGACCCCCACTTTATCTGCTTGTGTAAGTCATTTTGCCTGAAGCCTAAGCACTGTGGGATGGTTAATGTAAAACTTGCTCATGCATCAAATAGCAGTAATTTACCTTTAGACTCTGCTTTTTATTATTATTAATTATTTCAAAAAGTGTTCCTTAATTAAAAACTCACAGATATGAAGCTTGGAAGAAATGTGGCCAGGACGTTCTTGGATTACTACAGGCTGAACTCCTTGGTGGAGAGACCACTAGCACCGACTCCTAAAACTCGGTAGGTCAGAAAGCAATTTCTCTTGCTTTAGCAGGGCTGCTTTTTTAATACCTTTCATGACTAAACTTCAGTGCTACTGCATTGTGGCTTTATAATAAGGGTGCTAGTCTAACTGTGCTTATTTTATTGAAATTCCATTTGGAAATAAAGCATTTATGATCAGGAAAGATACCTGGTTTATGTCTGAAAAAAAATATTCAGAGGATTTTGGAGATACTGATATCTTTCCTCCATTCTGTCTGCTGCACACCAATCTCACACCAGTATCTCTCATGGACTTACCCTTCATTTATCTCCTGAGAGTGAGAGGAAAATCAGACCCACTTTATTTCGGAAAGTTTTAATTCTAGAAGTGAAAACTTGTGCAGTGCTTCAAGAAACTACTGTGCTAAAGGCAGGGTTCATCTCCCCTTAGACCTGCCACAGTGTTGGCAGCCAGATGGCAGGTTCCTTCTGCCAGTCCAACTGGGGCCCTTTACCTCGAGATCACCTCTCACCGTTAAGTCCTTACTCCAGCTTTACAACCAGTTCAGTGGATGTTTGCACAAGGGGAAGTCTTTCTGGATGTGAAGGAAGGCTCTGGTGAGCAGTACACAAAGGTGTGAACAGAGGGTTTGAAATGCCCAAGCTTGAATCCCTGCAGTGCTGCTGGCTGTGTGTCTGGTGTTGGCCAACTAGTGTCCATTCAGTGTCTCTTAGCTTGTGTGAGGAGCAGTGGAGATACCACTGAGCCATCTGTTGAGAACCACCATTCCTTGAACAGGTAAAGCTGGGTACTAATGTGAGGAGGGAAGCAGAACAGGAACCAGAGCTCCTGTAACAGGGGAAACACCATATCCAGAATTCACCTCTGTTCTGAGAAGATAACAATAGTACCTCCAAACTCAAAATTTCCAATGAAATGCATTTGGGCCAATTGGAATGTTTCATTTGGGTTTCAACTCTTAACAGCACAACTAAATATAGTTTATATTCTGCAGTGGAAAAGCCAATTTCAAACTGGCAAGGGAGGTAGCTGAGCCTTGAAATTCACTCCCTTCTTCTCCCCGCTTTCCCCCCACTCCCAGCTTAAAAAAAGTACCTGTGGGAACAGTTGCTGTTTGGCAAAGGAACACTTTCCTACTGAAGATTTCCTGGTGATGCCTAAGATGGATGTCACAAATATCAGCCCAGACCATAGAGCAATTGCTGGAGTTCCTTCTGCAGTCTTTAAAATATCCTATCAGTGCATCCATTCTGGCAGGTCCTTATATACGTGGTCAGAGGCAGCCTGACTGCACTAGGTGTTTAAATGCCCTGCTTTGAGTCCATCTCGCTTTCCCTGTCGGTGATCTTGACAAAACAGTTTAGGCTGGCTCAAGGAGGATTGTCAGTGCTGCAGTTCTGAATGTTCTTATCTGCACAGACCTGCAGGGTTAGTAGAGAAAAAGCATCCAGCATCTTCCTCTCCTCCGGAAATTGAATGTATCATTTCTCTCAGACTCCCAGGGGCCAGCGCCTTCAAGGCTAAAAACCCACAACTATTACTGAACCTAATTACCACCTGACAGCAAAGTGCTTTTCCGAAGCATCATTCAGTTACCTCATCAAAAGGGATGTTTGTTTGCTTTCTTCTTTTTAAATTAAAGAACCACTGACAGTGGTAACTGAAGCATTTTAATCTCATCAAATATCCATGTCCATCTCTATAGAGACAGCCATGCCAGCAGGGAAAGATATACATCTATAATCGGGTTGCACAGAGCAGATTTTTCTCGTTCCCCCACCAGAGCCTAATGGGGTGAGGGATCTTTTGTCTGGGGAGTGATACCTCGCAGTAAAATCCTAAAGACAGTAAATGTCCAGCCCAAAGCCAAGAGATGTTCAAGGAATAGATTTTTAAAGATTCACACTGTTAATTTCCTGATCTCAAATACTGGCTTTTCCCTATAAAAGTAGACAAATGTCTTCTATTTGTATCCCAGGCTTTGTCACCTGACATTTGATCAGAGCCTGTGTGTATTTATCTATCTATCTGTCTATCTATCTATCTATAAAAAATGTACATGAATTAAGTGAAATTGTTCTTTGAAGCTGTCATGTTAACTGCAAACCTGTCCAAAGAAAAATCTTGCAAACTGCTGGGAAACAGAAGGGAGATGGCTGTGGCTTTAAATATGCCTTGGCTAAGCAATGGCACTAGGAAAGGATTGGAATATGTAAAATGATACTAAATATCTGTGTAATCAGGACTAATTATATGGCATGGTTGTTAGCTTGAAACAGGACATGTTGTGCCCACAGTTTATGAAAATATATTAAAACATTACCAGATTCCACATCCTCATTGAAAGAAAGCTGCAGAGTTAATAAACGTGTAAGGGACAACTAATTGGCTGCTTTGTCCCAGCCTACTACAGGCAGAACAATTTCCGTTTGAAGGAATTAGTGCAGCCAAAATGTGTTATAACTATAGCCCTGGAAATAGCAACAACCTGCAGCGCTTCCAGAGCACATCTGACTGAATGATCTCAAAGAAGGAAACATTTGCGTTGGTATCGCCATGTTCCAGAGAAGGAAATTGAAGCACAGAAAGGGAGAGACAGTCCTCAGGGTCAGAAGTGTGGCTGACACCCGAATTCAAGGTACCTTTCAAGAGCTTAGGCCATGCAGTCAGGCTGTCTGACAACAGCCATCCTAGAGCACAGGCAATGTGGGCAGTTCAGTGGGGACTGAATTAGGATCATCTGGAGCAAGAGGTGAGCACTGATGCATCTCTGGTTACAGAACCAAGTTTGAGGCTGGGGCTGGGGTACCCTCTTCTCCCATGCAGCTCATCCCATCCCTCCCAGAACCCTTCAGCCCCTTTCCTCCAGTTCCCCAGGAGCCCAGCCCAGTGGCCATGCAGGGTTTCCCACAGCCTGCAAGGGAAGGGCAGGACTTGTTTCAAACACTAACCCCAATGTGTCCTGCAGTCCTCATCATGGGAAGATTCTGCAATCTCAAACACACATCCAGTTCAGAAAGATACTGTCTGTTGTTTTCAGAATGCTAAGCAACTATTTTCCTGAAGGTGATGTGTCTGTAGCAAGATAAGAAAGCACCAGTGACTCAGCTGGGGAGGGCAGGAAGGTTAGAACAGTTTCCTATGGGAGTTAATGAATTAAAAGCCTTGCTGAAAATGCTGGGCATTTTCTGGAGTGACAAACTAGTAGGACTATGAATTTCTGACAAGAGTAAAAGAGACCTCTGTGCTGCCTACAGAAGCTGCTGGAGAGTGCTACCACTTATGCTTCAGAGAGGCTCAGGAAAGTCCATCCTGGACACAAAGACAGAGAGGCTGGGTTAAGTCGACCCAACCACAGAGGCTGGGTTAAATGGACACAGAGCATGAGAGGGCAGTGCAGAGAGGGGTTGTCGGATGGTAATGAAGGTTCATGCCCTTCCTCTCCTCTTGTTACTGTCCTTTTTTAAGCTGCTCAGTGACCAGCAAATTCTGCTCCCACTGCACTCACTGGAAAGCATTTGAGTGGGGCTCCCTTTGATGCTGCATGTGGCTCAGGGAGCTCTTCCTCTTACAGAGTCTCTGTCCTGCACTCACCTCTTTTTACTTGTGCCAGAGTAAAGGTTAAGATTACTGAGGTTGAAAGTGAGAAATATCCTCCACTAAAATCATAGGTAAAAGGTGAGAAATTTGTAAGAGATGAAGAGAAAGCAGAGTACAGCTGTTACAGGGAATGGTTAAGGGAGGTAAACAGAAGTTTTGCTGGCAAATTCACACATGCCAGTCACCTTGCACTGCCTTAAGTCCACCCTTTGCCCATATCAGCGTTGCTCTGTTCTTTCACTCTGGCTCACTTACAGAGCCCTGCTCCAGCACAACATCAGCAAAGGAGCTGTTGCCTCTTTAAACCACGGGCATTTTTTCTCTGAAAGCCACCAGTTCCATGTTTCTCATTTTCTGGACGCACTGGAGTTCAAATTACAGTAGTGCTGAGTGCTTGTAGCTGAGGTTAGGGGCTTTGAACAGACACAATGTGGGTCCAAAGCTGGAAGTCTTGTCCTGTGAGGAGTGGCTGAAGACACCACGTTTGTCTACTTCTGAGAAACGGAGGCTGAGGGATGACCTCATTGCTCTCTACAGCTCTTCCCAAGGAGGGGAAATGGAGAGGGAGGTGCTGATCTCTTCTCACTGGGATGCATTGATAGGACATGTGGGAATGGTTCAGAGCTGTGCCTGGGGTGCTTTAGCGTAGACATTAGGAAGTATTTCTTTACCTAGAGGGTGGCCAAAAACAGGAACAGGCTTCCGAGAGAGGTGACCAATGCCCTATGCCCATTGGTGTTCCAGAGGCATTTGGACAGCATCCTTAATAACATGCTTTAACTTTCAGCCACCCCCGAAGTGGTCGAGCAGTTGGACTTGATGATCATTGTAAGTCTCTTCCAACTTCCAGTACTTTTCTCACTACTTCCTTCTTCCCCTAACAGTACATGCTGAGGAAATACAGGATGACATTTCTTCCCAGCCCGGCACTAGTGGAAGGGATTGAATGGGTATCACATCCCATCATAGGCATTGGGTCTGTCACTCTGTGGGACTGTGCCTTCTGATGGGGGTGAGAGATGTCGATTGTCTCTGGATCATTTGAGCATCTGAACAGATTTGCAAAAAGCACGTGTGAACTGGTGCTTGAAACCCTTCTGTGTTCATCCAGTTTATTTGGGTTTCCACAGGATAGCAAAAGACCACATCTCTGGCATCAGTGAGGCTCAAAGATCAAGCCCTCAGCTTGAAGCGGGGTGTGCTCCTGAACTGAATGGTTGCAGATCTTGTTTATGCGGGCAATACCTGCTCATTTCCTTGTGATTTCCCTCCACTCCCAACCCTACCCCTCCTCCAAATACTGCTTTTTAAAAATGCCTGAGGCGTTTCTCTTGGAGAAACAGAACAAAACACAAGAGCCTGAGAACAGCAACAGCACTCCATCAGGAGTCCACCTGGCCCAATACTCTCTCCAGAGGCACCCCATACATGTCTAAAGGAAGTAGATGAGGAGCACAGGTCTACTTCTGTCAGGGTCCAGAGGGTGTTCATAGGCCTCAATGCCTGGGACTGGCCTCCCTTGGGACCTACACTGCAGATAGCTCCCCACACCTACGTCAGAGCTTGTCACGCAGAACTATACGCATAACATATCATAGATGTTCTGTTCCGTTCTGTTCCATTCCCTTCTCTTCTATTCCATTCTATTCCCCGCACTCACAATCAGCTGTATAATGATGAGACCACTATTTACCTGAAATGCCAAGGGGTTTTTAGCACCAAAAACGCTTTCAAAGACACAAATCAGACAGGTTACAGGTGGAAAGAGGATTTTATTTACTTATAACGTTATTTTACTTATTTTAGTTTAGTTTAGTTTAGCTTAGTTTAGTTTAGTTAATTTTAGCCTAGTTTAGTTTATATTTTCTTTTTCTAAATCTGCCAGAGCTGATGCTCACAAGCATTACCTCGATGCACGTGCACAGCCAGCAGCAGGCTGACCCATCCTTTAGCTTGAAAAAACCTCCCTTGCAGCCTG
>NW_009920438.1:0-17902 GCF_000696875.1 Nestor notabilis | reverse complement strand
GATTCTCCTCCCCATCCCTCCGGGAGCGGGGAGAGGAAGGAAGAGGGGGGGAGTGAGCGAGCGGCTGCATGGTTCCAAGTTGCCGGCTGAGCTTGAACCACAGCATGTCTGTAAACATTTAAAACTATGACAGAAAAATATACTTTGCAATTGCAGAGTACTCTTGATATATAAACACCATGTAGCAGGTATAAGACAAGCAGATTTTCAAATACCATAAAATAATACTGAAGGTATATAAAAATGTAAGGAATACAAATTTGTGCTCTGAAATCTGCTTGCTTACTGTTTATGTCTTTACTGACCTATAAACATTTGTGCAAATGATGTTTGTTTGGGTGAACTTTTGGGAACAGTGTTTTCTCACTTTAATTTATGGCATTCAAATGCACACATCTGCATATACATATTGCATCTGTTATTTCTTCTGGAAATGCCACAATCAACTTAACTAACAAAATGTTCATCATTCAGTCTTAGAGCACAATTAGAATTTAATCAGTCTGTTTATTTATTATGATTACTGCTGTTTCTAATTCTTTATAATGTTTCTTAAATGTAGTAGTGGCTACAAGATCAAATCGTAAGACGTGATTCAATTTCACTCTTATAAATACATAATAAATGTTGTTCCTACTCCATGAGGCTTAGAATTAAAGCATAAGTTCAAAGACAGAAGATGAATACCAACACCTAGATGAGAACTGAAGGGAAACATAGAAGTAAACAGCCAAAGATATAGCTGTATTGTAGTTTATCTGTAACTCAGTTTCTAGGATAACTCCATATAAGATTTTGTGGCATAGCTCAGCTAGTCATGTGAGTATAAAGTAGCATTCAACAACTGTAGTCTGTCCAAGAATAACTCAGTTAATATGTCCATCCTAGTCATAAGGGTAGTGCAACATAGTAAGGAAAGATCTGATTAAGTCTTTCAATACACAGGCCTACAGAGCCTGTGGCTTCACAGCTCTCACCATAAATCAGAATACCTCAGATACACAAAGGCATAAAATGACAGAATGGTTTAGTTTGGAAGGGACCTTAAAGCTCATCCAGGTCCAACCCCCTGACATGGGCAGTTACACCTTCCACTAGACCAGGTTGCTCCAAGCTCCTTCCAACCTGGCCTTGAACACTGCCAGGGATGGGGCAGCCACAGCTTCTCTGGGCAACCTGTGCCAGTGTCTCAGCACCCTCACAGGGAAGAACTTCTGCCTAAAATCTCTTCTCAATCTCCCCTCTGTCAGTTTAAAGCCTTTGTCATGTCCCTACAGGCCCTTGTATAATGCCCTTCTCCAGATATCTTTTGAGCCCCTTTTAGGTACTGGAAGACTGTTACAAGGTCTCCCCAGAGCCTTCTCTTATCTGGGCTGAACAAGCCCAACTCTAGCATGTTCACCAGCAGTTGAAGCTGCTTGCTGAAGAAAACTTTGCATATTTTAACCTACTTTCAGTTTTGTCTTCAGGATTCCAACTGTATTTGAACCCCAAGGGGATTGACAGACACATCCACTTTCCACTGTGTTATTTACCTGAAAAATAGATGGAATCTGCCTTTTTTTAAATGTTATATCCTTTCTAGTCATCCCAAAGAAATTATTTGAATATATTGTACACTGTGATAAATTTAAAGCTTCTCAGCTTAGAAATAAAGACAATAAAAGTGACAAAGAAACACAGAAATCACAGCCTCCAGTCAGGGTACTAGAAGGAAGGACAGGCTGTTTTAATGTCTGATTGGCTTCATGGAAGTATTTACCAACCCCCAGTTTTGCACATCTTTAAAATAATTAGAAAAAAACTACCAAAGTTACCATTTCACTACAGATATACAGTACTCATGCAAAAGATACATTGGCATCAGCCAAATGAAACCAGTAGCAGAGAAAGAGCTGAAGAAAAAGAAGTCAGACTCAGCAGAATGAAAAGCAATAGAAACAGGGTCGAAAAAGTTATAGGTCAGGAAAATACGTAATTCGTAGTCAAGTTGTCTTTTTTAAGCTTTTTTGAAGGAATTAATATTTACAGTAAGTGATAAATCACTGTAAGTTCCTTTGATAAGGACAGAAATCATGTTAAGCAAAAACTACTGGTTTGGGAGTTGGTAGAACTATCATACATAACTTCATGAATATAATATACCAAACAGTATGTCATTATTTGATGAGAAGATCATAGCTCACTGATTAAGATGACTACCCTAACAACAACTAAGCACTGCATCTTATCTTTTTAAAATAAAGCTTTATTTTTCCCCATTTAATATATAATTCTATCTGTTAAGGCTTCTCGTAGGGTGTACTTTAATGTGATTTGTTAAATGAGTGATTTGTAATGTAAACTAACTGCAATTTTGTGGACCTTATTTTGAAACCAGCTTACAAGCATTTATGTATCAAGCTGATAGATAATTTTTATACCTAAATAAGAGGGATTCTAAAACATTATTCACATTGCAGCCTTTCAAGGTTGTGTGTTAGGAAAAAAATGATCCACAGTTTATGTCAAACTCAGATTTGCTAAGGCAGGCTACACAGGATAGACCATCTCAGTGTCTAAACATGGTCTTGGTCACGGAAGTTAAAATGGGAGATGAAGATTCACATGGAATTGGGGGTGAGTAGGTTACTGAAACCTCTGCAAACTGGTCAGGAGAATAGTTTTATCATATCCAGTAACCATGGCCAGTACTATGTTAATATTTACCTCTGGCAGGAAATTCTCCAACAGGAACGGAAAAGGTACTTCATTCTCTGAATTTTTTCCCAGCCCTGTGCGTCTTATCTAGGCCAGTAAAACACTGAAAATTTTAACATAAATATTAAAAGCTTACAAGTCTCTTCCTGTGTTTTCTTGAAGAGAAAATCGACAGCTTGGATGGTATTAATAAAGTACAGAATCCATTTTACATTAATTACTGAATCCCACAGTGATGTTCCGTGATTGTCTGCAAAGATAATATTTGTGTCTAATGTGCTGGAAAGAATTACAATGACCCTTTCAGAACAATATGATCTTGATCCTTGCCCTCTGTTTTGGGTGCAAAGTGGAAGGGACTGAACGGATTATATGAGTAGCATCCTCGAGCAAATAGACTGGAAATACTTTCCAACTCTTGCCACTGGTTTCTTAAAGGCACTATACTGAAATTTTTCAAGAGCTTTCTCAGTCCCAGGCCTGGATTGCTTCTGAGTCATCCTATGTAGAGCTGCCTGGCAAGGAGGCAGCCCCCCTTGTACTTTTGGGGCCAGGGACCTGATGAACAACTCATGCTCCCCCCAGTACATCCTTGCCTTTTCTACTTGCCTGTTTTGTAAGGCTTCCTTATTTCCCTGCCATTACGTATGGAAATTATATCTTTCTCCAGTGCTAGCCCATTCATTGTCATTTGCACATGTAGGTTTAGTACATTTGAGTGGGAATAGATTTATATATTAATCTGGAATATCAATTTACATAATTGCATTCTGACTAAGATTTATTTTTATCACTGAAGTTTAGGGTAGTTTGTCACCACTCTGTCATGATTTCCTTCCTCAAGCTTCTTTTACTGAAGGGAAAGAAAGATGAAAATTATTAATTTATTTCATTATTTTCCACATTTTCCATTCTTCACTTTGTATTTTACCATGATTTTTTCTGAGTAGGAGACTGAGTATTTTGTTTGAGAAATACTTTTTAGGGTAGTTGATTTTCCTGGATCCTTCCCAGGGAATTTCACACTTTTCCTATAGAAAACATGAGTGAAGACCTAGTTTGTCTTTCTTGCAACTAAATTACTTTTTGCCCATAGATGCCTCATGGTTTTCAATTCTTTCTCTTTTATTGAGATCTCCCAGCTAGGATGGCTACAGCAGCTCCACCATGGCATTGGTGGAGATCGTGTAGAACTGAACTTTAGACATGAAGTTTAAAAAGGGTTCCTGGTAAAATAAACCTGCAATTTCTTTAGGAAAATATATGAAAAATTCTAACAGACCTTACCTTGTTTTTAATGCAATGAACTGAGCTCGTATTTGAGCTTGCTTTTATAAAGCATGAATGATTGGCAGTTCAGTTGTTCAAAATCCTTTAAGTATATAAAACTTCTGCTGGCAAAAAAAAAAAAAATAAATAAAAAAGGTCCTGTATTGCTGTTTATCCCACTGTCATTGTTTTCTTAAAAATCTATTGATAGTCTTGCTTTACCTCTTACTCCTACTGCCAATGTTTCAGTAGCATCCTCCTTTTCCTACTCCTTTTAATACATTTACTTGTGTAAATCAGATAGATAGTGCAATGGCACTTTGCAATATTTGTTTTCATGTATTCCTCCATTATGGTACTCATTTCAGCTGGACCATTAAATAAATTCTAAGAGGCATTATATCCATCACGTGGTAAATATGAAGCATTTAATGCAGATCTCAAATTGATTCTTTTGTTCAAATACTAATTTTTATTTATTTCCCCTCTACAGGGAGCTTAGAAAATAAAGTATGATATTCATACCAGTGCAGATTTTTAATACCAGGAAGGAGATAAAATCAGAGATCTGAGCATACTGTATTAGCTATTATTCATAAGCTGTTTCTACTTGTCAGAGGTTTGTTATGAGTCTGAGAATGTTTGACTGAAGCTGATAAGTTGCCTCAAATTCACATATCACCATAACCAAGAACAAATTCCATGACTAAAGATACTCATTCCTGTTTCCTGGAACACTCACTCTTCTAAACAGTCTTTCTCCTAAAGAAAGTTTAATGTTAATTTGTTAATATTCCAAAGACAGAAACCCAGACTATGTCTTTATAAGCATAAAAATTTTCAAAGGGAAGAAAAATACTCTGTCCTGGGATTTTGATCTTGGCTGTCTTTCTGACATTGTTGCTATTGAGAATAACGCAAGATTGGGCCTAGGGAGACTTCAATCTCTGTTCAGATTTCTCAGATCCTTTCTTAAGTAAAGCCCTTTCATATTACCATATTGATTTAATGTCAATATGCTGTCTAAAGTTCAAGTCAGGAAAAAGTGATGTCATATTTCTAAACATCTTAGACATGGTACACTTTAATCTTTTCAAATAACAGACTTTCTCTACCACCCTTTCTCTTATCTTCCTCCAAGCCCTCTATCCTCATGAAACCTCGTGAAAGAACTTGGCTCATGATAGCTTTCAGCTTTTGCCCACGAATAGACCTACACATGGTCCTATGTGTTATCTTTTGCAAACATAATTGTTTTAAAATATCAAGGCCTGATAGCTTTTGGCAAGCTTATATTCTTTTTCGTTGTGCTATTAATTCTACACATTCAAGCATCTAAAAAAATATAGATAAATTTTACTTTACATATGACATAGTCAAAAGAAGGGAAAGAATTTTAAACTGTTTTTGGAGTAATGATAAATAAAATGTGTGGACCATTTGATAATTTTCAATGTGTCAATGTGTAACAAGATGACATGTTGAGTTAAAAATGAAGAAAGATATGTTCATATGTTTTCATTGTTCCTCTGTGGGGGTTATTAACATTTCCAGTAAATATTCATACCTGCTGAATCTTGAAAATATCTACCCAACATCATCCAGAGATGCTCCTATTTAAAAAAAAAACCAAACAACAAAAAACAAAATAACAAACAAATAAACAAAAAAACCCAAACAACAAAGTAGTTAACAGATGCCACAATGAAAATGAGCTATCAGGAAATTTTCCACTGTTAATAATCCCTTACATTAAAGGTTTGGCATGAAATGTTAGAGGTTTATAACTCCTTTTATCAGTAGAAGCCAAATATCAACTAAACAGGCTCCAAAAAACTAAATCTGTGAATGGATTTTGACCCATCCATCTTCCTCTTCAGGAAGACAACATATGACTTGGGAAGAAGTTTGTGTCAAGAGTGTTTATCAATTATTAACAATCAGAATCCAAAATATAGCTTCCTTGATGTCTATTACTGTTTGTTCATGTGCTTTGGAATACTGCCCTTTGGCTTTAGGATTGCACATAGAGTAATGTCTTGACCTGCTGTACCAATTTTACATAAGAGTTGCAGGAGAATACTCTACAGACCACTCCAAGACTCCTAATACTTAGGAGAGCTAAATGGAAGCGCAACCTATTTTTAAAGGTTATACACATACTTCAATGTTTATAGATACATTTCCAGGAAGACCAGGAAAATCTGTTGGGGGTTACAGGTGAATAGCACTGGGCCAGTGAAGGAGATCCTCCCAGCCTTTTGCTGAAACTGGCCTGTCTGGGAAGGACAGGGCATAAAGTTGAGGATTAGGAGGGAAAATCATACTTCCCACAAAACCAGCAATCACACTACTGAAGTTGTCAGACTGAATTCCTTTGTTGCCAGTTGACAATCAGAAGTGAGTTTAGCCATTATGGTTTGCTGTTTCACATTACTGCACAAGTCCCTGAAGCCACGACTGCACCATGAAGTGCATTTCCACTAAAAATTTTCTTGATTGTCCCTTGCTTCAGTTCTATTTGCTTCCTTTCATGTTTCTATTTGTGTTGGGAGACTCAGGCATAAAACTTTGAGCACGTATTTTAAGCAAAAATACTGGCAACCCAGAAACATGTCAGAGGAACTATTTTGATCCCAGAGTCTCAAGCTCTGCAGTTTTGGATTTTAGGGGTTTGTTTTAACTTGCTGAAATTCACCATGGCTAATCATGTCCACTATTGCATTTAACACTGGTTTGCTAGTGGCATATGCCTGAAGTATTTTGGTTTGGGTGGGTTTATTTTTTTTTTTTTTTGGTATTCTCTCCTCCTTCACATTTTGCCTGAGGGCAATAAAGAAAGGAGACTGGTCTTTGCACTTTCTAAGATACTGCTACTTCCACAATAAATAAAAAGAAAAGTATAAGAGCTTTGGGTTGACATAATTCAGGCTCTGTGAAGGACCTTTTTCTCTAGACCATATTCTACGCATAATGAGATCCATTCTGACTTTGTAGTGGGAATACTTATTGCCTTGAGATTGAATAAAGACCTTAGTTTTTATGAAGGGACCCTCTATTTCCTGTACTCCCAAGGTGGAGGAGGATGAAGGGTTGGGCTTTGGAAGGCTCAGTGAAATAGGCTTAGTGAGACTTGTACAGTAACTTCCAGCTAGATTTTTGGGGGAAAAAAAGAATATCAAAAAGCTCCACAATATCACTTGCAAGCTTTTGTAAGTTCTCAAAATTAATCTCTTTTTCTAAATATGTCACCTCACTGCCAAGAAGGTGGCTTGCCCCATCTATCCTGCAGAATAATCCTTCCCCCGAGGAGCTGGCAATCTCCCAGAAAAAACCTCAAGCTCTTTGTTACTTGGCACTGTGTGAAGATTGAAAGCGTGTCTCTGTGATTGGTCCTATCATTGTAAGACAGGAACTATTAAGTGCTAGAAGGGATGAAATGCATGTATCTATCATGATTCTGACATCTCTCCTCATTTTCCCGTCCTAGGTAAGAAAATTCTTCATTTCATACTTGAAAAAAAGAAATGCACTGAGAGAAAGAAACAGCTTTCATTCTTTCTTTCTTTTTTTTTTTTTTTGTGCTTGCATTTGTTTTCTCTCAGTTTAGTGCCAGACTACAACAATGTGGAGTTAATAAACTATATAGTTTCTCTATTCTTAATGATTAAAGATCTTTTAAGAATCCACCCCTTCTCTCGGGCACAGGAAAACCTGCTTGGTTCCTTTTCTTTTTTTTTTCCTTTCTGAACAAAATCCTGTATCATCCTAATAAGCAAAGACTAATTAAGGAGAAAACTGGTAGATTTACCCCAAATGATCTAGTTCTGCCTCTGTGTATCCCAATTTATTGGTACTACTGCTTCCTAGAACAGTTGTACACAACTCAGTGGAAGCATTGGCTGAAAAGTGGGTAGCTGTTGCAGGGTTTGTAAGACAATGTTATTTTTTAAAATCAGAAATTACTTTAATACACAACCACTTTTTGATAACAAATATTTCATATTTGATGATCTGCCTCTGAAAACTACTTCAAGTGTTCATTCTTTCAGGTCTAGTCTCATATGATAGACTTATAGGAAGCATGGTATTCTACCATCTTCTGGGACAGTAACATCAAGAGGGATGCCAGGGACTAGATAATCTGAAACAGCTGCTTGAGCATAGGCTACTTTCGGGTAACAGCCAAGGAATATTGGTCTTGGATTATGGGAGCTTCCAATATACGCATCTTTCTGCATGTGTCTGACCAGGTGCTTTCAAGGATCCTAGTGCTTCTGCTCTTCCAACTCAGAAAGACAGTCTCAGCACTTCCAGAATTTCTCTTCCTCATAGAAATTCACATGGCTTTCTAGGACTTCCTGATCTGGATTTCCATAATCCTTACCTTATCTTATCCCTCATGATTCTGGATATCCTAGAGGTACTCTGAAGATCTGTGCAGCCCAGGAGGTTTGTGTAGCTCACTATAAAGTAGTAAAGTAGTCAGAGATAGAAGTGAAACCAGCTCTGATGGGCCTTGGCAATTGACTTACTTCATATTGAAAAATTGAGACACAAATGATACAGTTGTTTTCCCCTACAACACTACATTAGCTATAATTGTAAACATAGGTGCCTATTAGTATTAGAGATGGAGGAAAGAGGAATATGAGAAAATCCATATAACTGTTCTCATCTATTCACGTAATACTGACGCCAGTAGTGATCCCAGTCTCTCAGTGCTCGCACACATGTAAGTCTATGCTTCCCTTACCATGTAAGGAAAGGATTAAAAAACCGGCCATGCCATTCAGCATGATCTGTCTCAAGTTAGCTCAAATGTTTACCCAGAATTTGACTCTATTCCCAGACTGATAATTTCAACCACCACAGATGCTTCACTTGCTTGATAGGAGGGGTATAATGAAGGGATGAAGTAAACTGAAGAGCTAGAAGTAGATGTGTGCATCTAAACAACAAGTCTACTAAATACAGTTGAAATGAGCCATTTTAAAAGAAAGCAGGGTTAATGGATGACCTTGTAAGAGCCCTGGAAATATGGAACCACATAATCTGGCAGTAGTTTTACAACACCTAAATAGATTAGGGTCATCCAAGTAATATTTTTAGGTTGTTTTTTCACCTAATTCTAAATGTGCTTTTATGTATTTTTAGTCAAGCTTTCTGTCTCCTCATGCTGAAAAATTGCTGATGTTTTCAATCTGCAAAAATTGAGGACGTTTCTGCTCTCTATGCCATATGAATCAGCAAATCTTCCTCTTAAAAAAAAAAAAAAAAAAACAACAAACCAACACTTTCAGAACAAAACAGGAATAAAAATTGAATACTTTTTAATTCCATTGCTGTTTCTCAGTTAGACAAGGACTGGACAAATTAGTTCAAGAATCATATCTAGATCTTTCCAGAGCTCAAATGGGACTTTTCTTTCTGTATCTTATTCCCCCTCAATTGTTTACATGTTTGGATTTTATCCTATTACCCTTTTTGAGATGAATGATCATTTATACAGGAGATCAATACAGAAAACCAAATCTCAGCTTTTGGAGCATAAAAAAAAAAAAAAAGGCACAGTTTTCAGATCCAAAGTTTTTGTGTTACAAAAGATTAGGAGCTTATTTTGAGCATGCATTTTCACATGCTTTCAGCATGCTTTTTTTCAGCTTACTTTTTTCACAGCACACATTTTGGTACTCTGCTGAGTTTGGTTTAGCATATCATACATGAAAAGATTTCTTTTCTTTTCTTGATTTTATATATAACTACATAGAATGAAATTAACTATTATTTACTTATTACTAGTGAAACTTTTTGCCTGTTTAGTTTGCTTTGTCAAGGTGGTAACTATAAAAAAATGGGGCAATTTACAGTTTTTTGCATATTTATGTCGCTGTTTGCCAGTAATTGCATAAAGCACACCGATGTACAATCTGTAAATGATCAAGGTACTAAGAAGAGCAGAGAACAACTGCAACAATAAAAACTATTTATGGCTTGCCTTCCTCAGTGTTAGGGCAAGAGTCTTACAAGTGATGGACTTCTAAATATTTGATGACCAGTACTTTTCTCAAATCATGTTCCTTTATAGTGTCTCTATGTGATCACCCAAAACACACAAGGGGTAAGGCTATACAATGGCATTGTTGCATCCTGAAACATACAAAGTTTTAAGCCCAAATTCACATCTCCATTGGAATTTGTTCTTTTTGTCCCATCTTCTGCTCACCAAACCAGGAAGAAGTTAGGAAGAAGTAAATATATGGTTATGGTGATTATGTAGCCACTCTACAATGGCTTCTGAGAGCAGACAATATCTCTTGTTTTATGTGGGAATTTGTTTCAGGAATTCAGATTTCTGGGATTGATGGCCTAATTTAGGAATGTCACACAACAAAGTGGGAAGAATAAACATAAAAAAAATGCCACCTACGTATGTCGTCCTGCGTATGAGTTCTGGTTTTTGTTCCCCTCAATTTCCAATTCATAGAAAAATCTGTAAAACCCTATAGCAACCACTATTATGAGGTCAAACTTAGAGGTTTACTGAATACTCCCAGTACCTCCTAGAGGTTTAGTGTATGTATCCATTTACATCAGAATTACCACTAGTATTAGTATAAAGATCAACACAAGAACTAGAGCTTGTTATCCAAACACAGGGAGGAGAACTACAACATACCTGGAAAGGTAGATGCTAAATAGTCTGTGATCCTCCCTACTGCTGGGTCGTGTTTTCTCCTGCCCTTCTTGAGTGCATGCCAACACACAACACTAATAATGTCTGAAAACAGCTAAGTAGATAACAGCCAGATAGGATTCTCATCAATAGCTCATCAGTCTCCTAATTCTTATAATTTCTCTAGATTTGATTCTTCCCTCATCTACACTGTTTAAATCTGCAACAAATTCCATTCAGTGTCAAGTGTCCAAGTCACTAACTTAAATTTCGACTCTTTTTTTCAGGTAACAACAATGATATGAGCATTATCTAAGGAAGCATGAATGCAAAGACAGTCTTTCTGCTTACCAGATATTACATGAAAGAATAACATAGAAAGATAGATGTACCAGGAAAAAAAGTTTTGAAATATTTGAAATTGGTTTATGCTTTTTTGATATACCTTTTTTCTCCTCTGTCAAAAAAAAACATGGTAGAAAAGATATTGAGACTATATTGGCTGGGACTGAGGGAAAAGTAGATCTTCAGAAATAATTTCAAAATTGAAATAGAAACTGGATGTGCAAAATTGTTCAATACATTCCAGATAAAAGGGAAGAAACAGGGAGAAGAGAGTGGACAGAGGAGAAGCAGCAGACATCAGGCAGTATTCACAGTGGTAATTCAGGTGTGTATTCAGCTTGATCTTTTATACATGATGCGTTGTCAGTATAACAGGTAGACTAACAAATATTTTCAAGGTCTTGTGTAGGGACTGACATATATGAACTCAAGCTGTGCATACCATTAGTCTTAGAACACTTTGCAGCATGTGGCATTTTGTCCAAAGCCTTGTAATGGTGAGTACTTGACATCCTTTCTTTTCTAAAGGAAATGTATTTGTAATACATAATTCAAAACCGTAATACAAAAGATTGGTATTTCTCTGCTTCCCTGCTTCTTTACAAACAGAATTTGGGTGTAAGGTTTCCATTTCAACTGAAGACCGTAAAATCTCCCAACCATTTCCTGCCCTTGCAAATTTAAAACTACCCCCAGTATTAAATGGAGTATTTTAAACTTTAAATTATGATTTTAAAAAAGTCATAACACCAAATCACACTCTAGTAAACTGCCATAAGAATTCCATGGAAACTGCAGAAGAGGAAAACCCAAGAATTGCTTTCATTTTAAGTGGTTTATTTTTAATCAAGCCTTTTGCTGTTCTTCATTGGTCTGGAACTCTTTTGAATCTAGAGCACAATAAATATAAAACTGAATCTTTAAGTGCTCATAAGAGAGCACTTAAAGTGCTCATAAAGAATCTTTAAGTACTCATAAACATAATAGTTACAATGTTTTATTAAAAAAAAAACAACAAAAAACAACACCCTCAAAAGCATAGGCCTCCTTTCTATGTACTAATAACCAAATGCCAGAAGGTCTTTTGCATCAATAATACCTTTAGCTGGTACTAGGCATGTTCACTGAATAAAAAAATTGCCTGTATGTAGACTTTGGCACATCATTGTTTTCACATTTCAATTTCTGTGCAATCAGATTTTTGAGTTCTGTGTAAATGGTGCCAGTTCAGCAAACTTTGAAAATGGCAGGGGTGCAAATTTGTCATCAATGACAATGTATTCAGTGGCTGGAAAATCAAAGGGTGTTTCTAAAGTTGTACATGTAGAATGGGCAGAGGTTAGTCCTGCTAGAATTCTAGTGTTGCTAAGAAAGCCCAACAAAGTCTACATGCCCCAGACATACAGACGATCTATTAAATATTTTGCTCTTCTGTGAGAAACACCTTTGCCAGAAGCTACTCTTACATGTTTCAGTGAAAAATTTGAAATTGCAAAAATCACATGGTGACTATTGCTCAGGCAGTTTTACAATAATATACAAAGTAAATGAGCCTGATCTTTCATAAAGGATTGTAGTTTCATCAGATTTCATAAATTAAGTTATGCTAGATCAGTACTTTGTTAGAAAGAATAGATGTGATTCAGGAAAAAAAAAAAAAAAAAAAAAGACCCAAAAAAGAATTCTGTTCTCGCATGACACAATTCTTTGTCTTTAGGCAAGATACAAAGAACTTAGAAAGGTAAAGGTAGATCCTGGTAGCTGTTGAGAGCTTCTCACTCCCGCCCACATTACTCTCCTGTTTTTCTGAAGCAGAGCACAGAAAGCTATGTTAGGCATGTACTTCTCCCTGCGTTACGCAAGACATCCCAAAAGAAAATCAAGATCAGTTGAATACTGAAAGAAGGCACATTTAGAGCTAGTTGACTAAAGACTGAGCAATGGCCACCTTGGAAAACAGAAACCATCTGACATTCCTCCCCTAAAGCTAAAACCATTCAAAGATACATGAGAATGCTTCTTGATATTTGAATCATACAGTATAGATTGAAAGAAAAGCAGAAGACAGACAATCACGTACCAGTTTTTATTAGCCCGCATTCCTAGGCGTGATTCTATATTTCACATCCATGTAGGTCGAAGGAGGTGATCCTGCCCCTCTGCTCTGCTCTCGTGAGACCCCACTTGAATTACTGTGTGCAGGGCTAGTATCCGTAACATAAGGAGCAGGAGCTGTTGGAGCAAGTCCAAAGGAGGCCACAAGGATAATCAGGGGCTGCAGCGCCTTGCATACAAAGACAGGCTGAAAAAACTGGGTCTGTTCAGCCTGGAGAAGAGAAGCTGAGTAGAGACCTCAGAGCAGCCTTCCAGTATCCGAAGGGGGCCTACAAGGGTGCTGGAGAGGGACACTTCATCAGAGACTGTAGTGATAGGACAAGGGGTGATGGGTTGAAATTTAAACGGGGGAATTTCAGGTTAGATATAAGGAAGAAGTTCTTCCCTGTGAGGGTGGCAAGGTGCTGGCACAGGTTGACCAGGGAAGCTGTGTCTGCCCCATCCCTGGCAGTGTTCAAGGCCAGGTTGGATGGGGCTTAGAGCAACCTGGTCTAGTAGAAGATGTGGTTGGAACCAGATGTTCTTTGGTTCCTCCCAATGCAAGCCATTCTATGATTCTATATAAAACCGATTTTTTGCAAAACTTTGCTGAGTAGTTATTAGAAGCAGTCTTCCCCATTTCTAGACAAATTTGCCAACCATTTGAGTCTAACAACTTTATTTTGCACATCCTCTCTGTCGAATTGTTTGCCCAACAGTGATACCGCTTTGGCAAGAGAGGAGAAATTTGCATGCCTTAGATAGCAGCCTGGCACTGCTGAGCCGTCTTTGAATATTACCTTGGGTTTGTTAGCACAACAAAGAGAGTGTAGAGTAGCAAACCTCCAAGAAAGAGTAATAGAGGCAACTTAATGCTGACTAAGTGGAAAAAATCTGTAGGTTTAAGAGAATTGATCAAATCACTCAGCGCAGGCAAAACCTATTAATGTACCTCTTTCATTACTTGGCTATAATACTCAAGAAACAAACTAACCACCCAACAAATAGAGCTACAGACACAGGCTACTTACCACAACAGTACATTTCCTGCATAAGTTTGTAACTGTAAGTTTGGCCCTTGTCAGGGTCCAACTGGAAAAAAGTGCTGGACCTATTTTTTTCGTGATCCCCAGAGTGAAATTAAGACACAAACAAGGTCAAGTAATGTAACCGATCAATTGGTTTATTACAAAGAGACAATTATTATAAAAATGAAATTATTCTAAAAAAAGAGCTAGCAATAGGGCATATCAGAAAAAAGATAGAAAAGATGCAAGAATTCAGGCTGCAGAGAGGGATAGCCACCAGCATGGATCCAGTGGTGTCCTGGGGATCCATAGCCATTGTCGGAGGTGGTGGGGGTCCTCCAGGGTCTGTAGTTGGTATTGGAGTAGTGTCCCCAAGAGTCCATAGTAGTTGTCAGAGGTGGGTGGATGTCCTCATGGAGGGTGTCCTCGTGGAGGGTGTCCTTGTGGAGGTGTCCTTCTGGAGTTGTCCTCACTGGAGATTAACTTTTCTCCCTTTTATTATGAGTTGGGGGGTTTACCTCTCTTCTTAATGTCATGTATTACATGTTCCTGGTGGTCCAGTTTCGCTGGTCTTGCAGCCAGCTCTTCAACTGCATGTCTGCAGTGACTCTTGGGATAATGGACAGCAATTCCTCATGCCAACCCTTGTTTCAGCTCCAACCACTTATCTCTCAGTCAGTGGACCTTGGAGTCTTATCTCAACTTCTCCGACCCATCTCTGAGACACTGATCGGTGGAATCTCATCTCAGCTTCTCATACCAATCTTTGAGACAAAGATTGAAAGTGGAGTCTGATTTCAGTTCAGTCTCTCACAATCAACTGAATGATGAAGGTAATTTCTAAATGAGAAAGGAGTAAGAAACACCAGAGATAAGCATATAGTCTTCATGACAGAATCTAATTGCTGACTCTATAATCCTATTGTGTCAAATGACAGCAGATCTTACTGATTAACTTCCTGATTCTGGGGAGTAGAAATGAAATTAAAACCTTGGATCAGACTGCTCTCAAATCAGTGTGCCTTCTGATCTTGATGGGCTTCACCCTGGAAGATGCTGGGTGCTGCTCTGAAGCATAAATTGTGTGCACCTTTCAGTGGAGAGCTTAGAGCCTCCAGCATCTTCCCATAGACCCCCAGGACCCCACAGAATGGAGCTTCCTATCCAGGACTTAGGAAATAGCATAGGGACTAATTAATGTGTATTGTTTGCTTCCTCAACATTTAGCACTGATGTCATCTGTCTATAAATTTTATTAGATCAATTTCAAACCAAAACCCTGACAAAAACAAGCTCAAAGTGATTTTTTGTTTTCTTTTGACTGCTACCTTAATTTCTTCATGTATACATCACCTATATGGCAGATGGCTTATATACAGTATGATGTAAATATATATACAGGCTAAATCAGCCCATTTATGTGCCAATATATGTTGCTTCTTCAATAGTATGTTAGCACATGGCACAATACTACTTAACTGTGTAAACACATACTAATTAGTTAAAAATAGAAAAAAAGTATGTACAGATTCAACAAGTCAACTCATTAAAATTAAATCTCCCTGAACATTCATTTAGCCAATGGAAATTAGTGATTCCCACATTATTCACCTAAAATTAAAGGCATTAATTAGTTGGAAACAATGTTATCCAGCAAGAAGAAAACAGAAAAGTGAATGCTGCTCTTGAGACTGATTGATTCTGCTTATTCTCCAAAGGAGTGTGTTCCTGTGAATAGGCAGAAGAACAATGATATCTGTAAGTGATCTGAGATTTTACTAATTATATAGTAGGCATAGGTTTTATTCTTGAAACTGTCTTGTTTCTTGGCATTTTTGTCAGGACAAAACCTGGTATGTAATCCAACAAACTCAGGTGGTCCTTCTCCTCTAGTCTGCTCTCATAACAACTCACCTGGAGCACTTCGTGCAGTTCTGGTGTCCTCAGCATAAGAAGGACATGGAACTGCTGGAGCAGTTGGTTTTGTAATGAGCAAAGCAAGCTTTTTTGTCTGCTATCTGTGATTTATCCAGCATTTTATTATATGTACAGCAAACCACTGACAAATCAGACTCCCTCTGAGCACTGGTATTCCGCTAAATAATAGCACATTTAAAGCTAAATTGGAAGCTCATCTCTTGAAAATAACTAGTTTAAAGAATTCCCTGTTCAGTTCATTTATTCTTCATTTTCTGTTTTGCCAAAGAAGAAACACAGAAGACAAAACGCTGGATCATTTACTAGCTGACTTTCCAGTAAGAATGACATAGTTTGTCCAGAAATGGCAAATGCCCCAGTTTATACTGTAGCTGCCAACACTCTTTAATATTCAGAGCCTTATGTCTGAGCAGCTATCAAAGGCAGATGCTTGTTTCTGCTCACTCAGGCAAAGAAATACAGCTTCTTTTCCCAGGGTTTTTCAAAATTCTCCCAAATAAATGCATGTTGCTTAATAAATGAATAAAGAATAAGAAAATTTAAAAGCTTTTGTATTTCTTTTCTAGCAGACAATGCTAGATTAATGACATGCTTCATAGTTTTGACATGACCAAAACCATCCAAATCATCCTTTGACATTCTTTTTTTTTTTTTTTTTGGTGAAAAAATAGATATCTGTTCCTGATCAAACACATGATATTTTGACTAGTAGAGGAAGAAATAAGTGACAAGTCCACAGGAATGAACAAAACAGATTTGCTGTTATCCCCATGCACCAATAGGACTGTAATGGCAATCTTTTATTCAAGTAAGATGAAGTCTGAATTTGCAAAAAAGGCCATGTCCTCACAAAAAAAAAAGTCTAAAAATCTGACATCCAGTTCTTTATGTTATTCCTTATCTTTACTTTCTACAGCATAAAAGGCAATGATTACTGTTGACCTCAGCATTTCAGCACATATTTACCCAGAGAATTCTGCAGTAGCTCTCTTGAAATTGTCTTCATGCAAAATGAATTCCTCAGCTGGTTCCTACTGCCGACAGCAGTTCCTACTACTGCTAGCAATCCACCATGGATTTTGATTGGGTAGAAATGTCTACTTGAAAAATGCAGGTATTCCAGCACAACCTCTGTACAGATATTTAAAAAAGAGGTAAAGTAAAATTATTTGAAACCTGAATATAAAACATTGCTTTTGTTTCTGAAATAATAGAGGTAAAAATTTGCATTTTTATTTATTTGTTTAATAATTCATGAGGTATTTAGTAAGGAAGAATAACAGAAAAATCTTTTGAGACTTCACTGACACAGTCAATTAGCTAGATGTCAAATTACGACCTAAATACATTCTAAAATGCTCAACTTCAATGTCTTTATTGAATTGGAGAACAGTACCTTACTGAAACAAACCTGTCTGTGCTCTGTGGAATTCAAAAAGGGCTCAGGGCTCCAAGCATCCATACAATCAAGATACGTTAATTAAAAATGCTGGAAGATCACTGAAGTCCATTAATAACTCAAGAAAAAAGAAAAAAAAGTGTAACAGCCCTATGTGGCCTTGTATTTACTGTCGAGGCACTTCCATGATTTGTTGTGTTCCTTTCTAGAACAGGATAAGTCCCTGTATTGATTTTACTAGAATTTTAGTACCTAAAGTTTGAAGAAAAGCTAAGACTTAAGAATTATCAGGCTCCAGTCCTATTCACATTCTCCTGTGAGGAAACTGCTAGGATTAAACTAGGCCTTATGTGTGGACAAAATTTTCAGTAAGATTCTAGTCTCAATAAAGAGACAATAACTGAAGATTTAGCCTGTAGAACTATTCATAGAATAGTTAGGGTTGGAAAGGAC
>NW_009920437.1:0-1292 GCF_000696875.1 Nestor notabilis | reverse complement strand
GGCAGCGGCTGTGGGGAGTAACTGTTTCCTTCTCTTTACAGCAGGACTCAAAGTTTAGTGGGTTTTGTTTTGTGAGCTTTGTTTTGATCTTGTCCTCTCCCCCCAGGAATTCTGTGAGTGACAGGGAAACTGAAGTATTATTAGGCTGTTTGTGTTCGAGAACAAACAGAACAAAAGAATAAAAAGACAGAACAAAAGAACAGAAGAACAGAAGGTGTTTGAAGGTCATGTCCTAGCAGTCACACTGTGATGTGAGGAAGAGGAAACTTCACACGTGAAGCTTCAGAGTTACAGCACCTGCAATCGTGCGTCAGTAAAAGCCAGATGTCACATTCATGATGCTGTACAAAACAAGAGATGCATGCTGTTTGTAAAGGCTGTTGAGTAGGTCCCAGACTAGCAAGTCCTTAGTCAGGTATAGGACTCTGATAGCACTTCTTCTGGGGGGGAAAGACTAGTCATTCTCATGTTGATACCTGAGTTTATGAAGTCTAAGGCAGCTGTTGCTCAGAGGATACCACTCTTCAGCTCATCTCTCCACAGCTACACATGCCCCTGTATTCAGCACTGGTGAGGCCACACCTCAAATCCTGGGTTCAGTTCTGGGCCCCTCACTACAGGAGAAACACTGATGTGCTGGAGCGGGTCCAGAGAAGGGCAACAAAGCTGGTGAAGGGCTTCGAGCACAAGTCTTTATGAGGAACAGCTGATGGAAGTGTGGTTGTTTAGTCTGGAGAAGGCTCAGAGGAGACCTTATCACTCTCTACAACTACCTAAAAGGAAAACGACGAGAGATGGCTGATCTCTTCTTCCAAGTAACAGAACAAGAAGTTACAGCCTCAAGCTGTGCCAGGGGAGGTTTATCCTGGATATATAAGAAAAATTTCTTCACCAAAAGGGTGGTCGGCTATTGGAAGAGGCTGCCAGGGGCAGTAGTGGAATCACCATTCCTGGAAGCATTCAAAAACCATTTAGAAGAGGTCCTTAGTTGACATGGATTAGTAGTGGACTTGGCAGTGCTGGGGTCACAGCTGGGCTTGATGATCTTAAAGGCCTTTTCCAACCGAGATTATTCTATAATTCTATAGGCTAAGTGTTTTACAGAGTCCTAGTAACTCAGGATGCTCAGCACCACCAGGAGCAGAGGATAACCACAAGGCCACATTAAGCTGGCATCTCCTCAGGGTACACAGCCATGCTACCTTTGCAGTGGCCTCAGGGCCCACTTTACCCTCACGTCTGGGCGTCCCCTGTCCTCTTCGGTGCCATTCATGACCACCCTGCAGCCAGCC
>NW_009920436.1:18426-18751 GCF_000696875.1 Nestor notabilis | reverse complement strand
TCCCTTTGTTGCGGGTCCCAGAACTAGCCGGGGGCTTTGGAAAAATCGTGTCAGTCTTCTCGCCCGGCTTCGGCACGCAGGGAGTCGGGGCTCATCAGGAGGGGCAAGACAGAAATGAGAAAAGAACGGAAAACTGGAAAAGCAGCGAGTGGTCGTGCCGCTGCGCTCTGCTGGAGGTGCTGCGGGCTCCGCACAGGAGCTTCCTGCTAACACTGCTGCGCCAAGTCTGCAGCAGCAGAGCACGCCGGGTCTGCTGGGTGGTAAATGCCTGCAGACTGGCACAGCACAGGTCAGTGGCTGGGGCGAGGCGGGGGGGGGGCGGCGG
>NW_009920436.1:15186-18246 GCF_000696875.1 Nestor notabilis | reverse complement strand
GGAGCGGCCCAGCCTGGCAAGGGCGTTTGGCACCCGGTGTGGTTTTCCTTTTCCCTGCTCCTTTGGTGAGCTGTTCTGCCAAGCTGGTTCTCGTACCGCACCTCACACCTGAGCCCAGCCCTTCGCTGCCCATCCCTTGGAAACATGATTTCAAGGAATATACGCTCTGGATTTTCTCCTGCCGGTGGGGAGGGTTTGCTGGCTGGGGGGGGCCTGAGGGCAGTTGTGGGTTTGACTCTTGTCATCTGTCATGGTGACAGTGAAGGGAGCATGCGGGAGCACGGGCAGACAAGTTTCTTTTGCAAGCAGGGCCACGTACAGCTGTGCTGCAAGACCAGGCTTGGGGTGATGGTTGTTTCTGCCCAACTGTCTCCTCAAGATGCTTCATGGGCCAGCAGCGACCCCCTTGGGCATCATGCAGCCCTCACAGCCACGCAATGGCCACGCTAAAGCAAAACAGCAAACGCCAAAGATGCCACCTACATCCCCACAGAGAGCAGCACCACTCAGCTTTTTTGGGGGAAGCTATGTGTGAGCAGGCTGTACCTCCCCATCATTTCCCACATTCTGCCTGGAAAAAAGCAGCCCAGGGCCAGCACAATCTTTCTGTAGTGGAGAAAGCCTGGCTGTGAAATGGGGCATGCTCCTTCCTCACAGGTGGATGTGGTAATTTACTTCATGGCTTGGAAGGAGTAAAATGGCCCAGTGCCTCACTGGCAATGGAAATGGTTGGGAAAACACAACCTTGGACTGCTCCAAATGCAAAATCTCATTCCCAGCTATGCCTTGAGGAGGACTTCCTCAAGGTGTTTAAGCGGAGCCTGACCTTAAATAATGCGTTACTGTTTGTTTTTTCTTTTACTGTTTTTCTTTTTTAGTCAGGACTGCGGAACCAGTGCCACAGAAAACATGGGATTCCCCAGCACTCACATGCTGTGTTGGGGCTGAGCAGCACAAGCTGTGTCAGAGTGGAAGGAGAAACCCCCATGCTCTGGTAGGTATTGAAACAGCTAATGCACATGAACACTGGGGAAGCCCAGGCTGCTTTTGAAACTGTCTTGTGTCAGTGATAGAGTTTTTAATCCCATCCAAGTAGTATACATGTTAGTATATGTGTTCAAATTACACTTGTTGGCCAAGTTGAGTGAAAGGATGTGGGTGCCTTGTGCAGCTGTGGGCGAGAGTAGCCAATGCAGGCCTTTGGAAATCACGCTCAAGCATCCCCACAAACACCCAGGTAGGTTCCCTACGGTGAAATCTGCATTGCCTGAGCAAATCACTGCTGTGTGCTGGGGAAACAGGCAGCAACAGGAATAACAGCAGGTTATCTGAGCATTTGCACAAAGATATTGTTAGACCAGAGCCTATAAAAGCTGTTTGTGTGCTGTAGCCATGGCAATTAGCAGTATTAATTAGTAATTGTATTAGTAACAGTGTATAAAGCTGGTGCTAGATCAAGCTCATTTGATAGGCAGAAGAGTGATGTGAGCAATGGTCACACTGACTAAGGTAGAAGGGGGGGGGAAAGGGTTTGTGCTTTTTTCATTTATTAAGGAGTTTAAAACAATGACCAATGGGGAAAAGTGAGTGCAACTGTTCTGGGGGGTTGTAGCAGTATTTTTTAACTTGCTATCAACATTCTGCCCAGTCTGTCATGGGCTTTTGCCTGACCAGCCGCTCATATCCTTTTGTGTTACCCCTGACAATTAGGCTAAAACACCAGAAAGAAGCAGGGAGAGGGGCTCCTGTCAAGTGGTCATTCTGGGTCTGTGCTTGCCGGTGTTAAAAACTGCCTCATTATTTCTCCCTCTCAGGACTTTTCAGGATGTTTTTATCTTTTGTTTTGCATCATACTGTTCCAGTTTTAATTTCTTTTACAGGTGAGAATTGGTGACCTTTTTCCATATCTTTTTTCATCTGAAGTGTTAAAACAACCACAGGCATTTCCATCTTTTGAAGGAAGTGTACTTTTGGCATAGCCAGAAAGCCACTTCATAAAACAGTGCTTTTCTGCACTTTCACTTCCCTGGCATTTCCAAGTAGTAGAAGTTCACAGCGAGATTCAATGCATGAAAGTCACAATAGTTTCTAAATTCGTGCAAAGTCCCAAACTTTGTGTTTTATTTTGGGACTCATGGCCACATGAGCAGGAACAGGAGTCCTCAGGACATGCTGTCTGTATGGTTGCTCACCCTGCCAGGTGGGAGCCCCAAGGTGTTCCAAACCACAGGTTGGACTCTCCACACCCCCACCATGTCTCCCCTCCCGCTTTTGTGACTTTTGAACAGATGAGTTTGGGTCCTTCTCCGTAAAGTGGCATACGTGGGAGCTGGCACATTGCACATCCTTCTCTCAGCCTCGGGGCTTTTTATCCTGCAGTTCAATGAGCACCGTCAGAAGAATGAGGAAGAACAGGATTGGGAGCAAAGGACACACAAGGCACCTGGGAAAGCACTGTTTTCAGCTATGTAACCTTCCTTACACATGTTTTTTTCCTTGCCCTGCTTTACTTCCATTAGGAAAGCTGCATGGCAGCCCAAACTTTGTGCTGCAGCTGAGAGTTTGCTGGGTGATGCATCCAGCCGTACACATTCCTTTCTGTGGTGCAGGAAGGGGGATTCAGAAAATATGCCTGAATTAGCTTCAAGCCTCTGGGCGCATAACTGTATCCCCGGCCAGTGGTAACACTTGTGTTGTAAAATCCTTTTTCCTAGGCTCACGGACCGTCTCTGGGATCAGATACACCGTCTCTGGGATAACGGAACCAAACTGGCTCATGAACTCCAGAACAACAATGTGCTACAGCAACGGCAGTGAGGTAATTGACCTGGTTCGCGTCACATTTTTCCAGCCTTTATATATCATTGTACTTCTTTTTCTGCCTCGTAAACGGGTGCTGCAGTTGCTGCAGGGGAATGAAGCTGACGGGTGCTTTTCACGGTCTCAGGACACGCAGGGTAAAGAAACACCGTTAGCGAGGGAAGCTGCGGCGCTTCGGGGCTGAGCCACCACCAGATGGCAGCTGGAGTCCAGGGATGAGGCAGCCCCAAGGGCCGGCTC
>NW_009920436.1:0-15155 GCF_000696875.1 Nestor notabilis | reverse complement strand
CCCGGCCGCCACCGGCCGCAGCGGGTACAGCCGGGCGGGGGCACGGCACAGGACGAAAAAGATGATGTGAATTGTGTGAAGAGAGCCACGTTATCAAATAAGCAGCATCGTGCAGGCAGAGTTGGAAAGTCCCTAACTGGTGAGTGGGGCGACTAAAATCTTGCTGGTGTTGTGGGAGTTTCATTCTGCCAGAGATGACAGCTAATTCTTCTAATTCACTTCTAATTCCTCTTTTCTGTGCCCTTTGCTTTATGAACAAATAATAACCTTTCTTCCTGAAGCAGCCAGAAGTATGGATATCCCCGTTCCTGGCCGTGCCCCGGTTTCCTCAAAAATTGTGTGCTTAGTTACTTCACATATTAGAGATAAAAATCAGGGCAGTTGTTTTCAGGTCACTTTTACTGAACTGGATGGTGTGGCCACTGCTCCTGGTGGCCTGTGTAACTCAGCAGCTGCTTCTTGGGGGAGGTGGGTGTCCCATTCCCCCTCACCCTGGGATACATATATTGTACCAACACACCGCTGCTTTCCTATACAGGCTTTGCTTTTGTGGCTGTTCATGCAGTTAACAAGACATAATATGTGCTGCTGGAAGCAGGCCTGTTACAGTTCGGGCATGTGTGAATAAGTCTCGTAAATCAGCTCCTTAAAATGGTCAAAGGGTGGGAAAAAATCCTGGTTTAGGACTAAAAAACCCAGACAGGGTACTGTGCTATTGGTCTGCAGGCCTGTTCCGCCAGCTGCAGCCTGTCAACCTGACTCATCTGGTGGACAACCTCAGTGGGCTGAGCCTGCCAGTGCATCTCCTCGAGGGTCAGGAACAGCAGACACAGCTCTCCACTGGCCTCTGCGAAGCTGAGCTGGCTGCACAGGTAAGGTACTAGGACTTTGCACGGTTCCTCGGGTGGAAGAGAGTTGTCCAGAGCAGCACATGTCACTGAGGATATCCTCACCACTAGCAGTCTGACTGGTTTCTTGGAATAAGAGTGAGTGCTGTGACCCTTGGCTTCACAGGAAATCACATGGCACCAGGGGTGCAGTTTTCCATGCTGCACTGCTTCGTGAGGTGTGGTGACCCTGACTCACAGCTCTCCCCTCTCTTTGAATGTTGTGTTCAGTGAGGCTTTAATGGGCTTATTCTGAAGTGTTACTTTTGCTCAAAATGTGCTAGGTTCAGCTTTAACCAACCTCTTTCCCCACTTTTACCTCACACAAAGCTTTCTGAATGTGCCAGAGGAAGCAGGGACAACAAAGCTAAAACAAGACTTTCTCATTTCCTCTTCTAGTAGTGACTAAGAAATAACTCCAGAGAGAGGTACACAGATGACATTTTAATGAAGGGCTGTTGTGCCTGCAGAGGCACATGTCTCTGTGTGCCAGGGTCCCCTCACACTGCAGCCGTGTTCCCCCATTAGCTCGCTGCCACAACAGGTCTACCCTTGTCCCAGTGTAGCACTCAGTGTAGACCCAGCTTCCCATCGGGTGCGCTTTGTGCTTCAGAAGACAGCTAAACTGCACCCTTTGAATGGTGTTATTGAGCAATGCTCAATCTGCAATAGCTGAGCCATCATTGTTTTGTATCGAGGTGTACTGAGTATCGACATCTAAGAGCAGTAGTACTGGTATTATCTGTGACTGCTGCCTGTTATTAGGGCTTTAATCCAAATCCCATTGAGACCATTAAGAAAGAGGGTATTTCTTCCATCAAAGCAATACTTCCATACCACAGTTACTGGATTTTAAACTCCAGTAACCCAAAAGAAGCAAACGCAAAAAAAGACACCAATTCAGAAATGTAAATGGCTTTATATTACTTTATTAAACAGCCAGTTCTAAAGAACAGTAAAAAATATGAAAACATGCATCATTTGGTGTTCTTAAAAAACATGTGTCCAAAGTAAAGACTGTTAGAAAAATTAAAGTTTAGCCCCAATCTACCTTCTGCTCTCCAGATAAAAGATGTCTGGCAGTTATAAATACTGTTCTATCTCCTTTAGCAAAGTTTACCAATGTATACATTAGTATTTCTATGATAGGTCGGGTTGGGGGTTGTTGGGTTTTGTTTGTTTTTTCACATTTCTTCTGTAAACATGACCAATTTAAAATTGCCTTGTTAGCAAGCTTAAGGAACTCCTGTTTTCCTGTACAGTAAATACAAATAGGAAGATTGTGGGTTTTCCTGCCATTCTAATCAGCGCTCCATTTACGGAAATTTTTAAGATTTCAATTAGTATAAAAATACAACCAGAGAATAGATGTCTGAGAAGATCCAGTATTTGAGTGAGTCTTAGTTAATAGGCAAATAAAATGCTCTTGACTTCCAAAGCTGAAGATCTCTTCTGTACAGCTTCTGCCCTTCTGAGATCCAAGTATCACAGTGCTGTACACACACACACTGGTTATACCTCTGAAACATTCGCTTCTTATTTACTACAAATAATTTAACATTTAGCTGAACTAAAAAGCAGATGTTAAGAGATGGATGCCCACGTTTGGTATGCATACAAAGGTCAAAGCTGATGAACAGGCTATGCCAAGGGACACCTGCTCTTCAGGAGGGGGACTTAGTTCTCAAAGTGTCTGTACAATTTAGCAGGAGTATGATATTATTTAGCAATAGACTGACTTCTTGTTTGGTCTGGGAGATCTACAAAGCAAAAATCACAGACTTGTTCCCTTTCCCTACAGAGACTGAAATAACTGGCTTGGTCCCTGGAGAGAATTCTGAGCAAGCGGCTCTTTGGGAAGCCTTGTTACTGGAAATGCTGACATTATTTTACTAATGGGAATTAATATTTTTCTAAAGCAGTTTTGATACACATTTATCATTTTTATCTAAAATTAAAATGTCAAATTTTTTAAGTTTTCCTCTTGATTTTTTTATTTTTCTTCCCATTTAAGAATCAGACAAAAGTGGTGCATCTGAATGTGTTACGAGTGAATTTCTTACACGAACATTGCCTTGATGCAGATGACATTTGGCTTGTATGCGCTATCATCTTCCATAATGAGCTCCAGAAATCTGTAATTTTAAAATTCATCTTTTACACTATGATGAGAACTCTCAAAGGTTTTGTAGCACTTCTCAAGTATGAAACAGTACAAGAACAATCTTATATGACTATTTCTTCCAAATGTTTTAGAGCAGCATTTTGTACCTGCCTACTTCTAGTTCTTTTGTTTGGATTCCCGAAAACAAAGGGAAATGGGACACAAAATCTGACCAGCCAGTAGGTACCCAGTGAAGCCAGTCCATCCTCACTAGGGAAGAATGTGTCTGAGCACTCAGCACCATGTGAAGAGCAACAGCTGGACAGGGCAAAACCAAAAGGAGACTCAAAGGTAATGAAAGGTAATGCTCTCTCCGAGTTGGACAGAACCTCCAGGGCCGATTTATCCTGGGTTTAAATTATACTCACTGAAGCAATGAAACAATTGCTTCCCTCACTTTTTGGAATAAAGTGATGCCGCTTGATCAGTTAGGTACTGCCAGGTCGTTACAGGCTAGTATGGAAACAACTCTGTCACAAGCTACGTTTTTAAATAAAAATCTTCAGTTGAAAAGTTTTGTATAAAAGAACAGAATTTCTGGAAACATGAGGGAAAATGGCAACTACTGTCAGACACCACACAGCGTAATTACTGAGTGCTGAGTAGACACTCCTATGTGGTGAACAGTATTTCCTTTGTGGAAAGGCCCAACCTGCTGAGCAAGCTAAGATCTTTGTAAGCGAGAAGCTGCTCTGTGCAAAGCAGAACGGAGGAAGGCGGGCTTCTATTCATGAACAATCCGTCAGCTAAAGTCGTTACTCAGAAGTGGCTTTTTTCCCTTTCCAGCTCTTTTGTCTTTGCTCAAGTTCAGCTTCAGTGAAAGCAGCTGGGCCCCAGTTTGTGATCAAGTGAGGATTCTTGGAGCCTGGAAGACAGAGTGCAATACTTGAAACAGGCATTTCTGATGGGACGTCGCTCACCCAGCGCTCCTGGGACAGGCAGTGTCGTCACAGGATGATTTGGTAAGGGCTGTCTCTTCTCTAACTGAAAACCTTCTCAAAGGGGACCCGAGGTGCTTCGTGTGAGAAGTTGGCAACTGCTGCAACCTTTTGCATCCTTATCTCCCGACTCCCCCCAAACAATAGTTCTATCTTAGTAAACCCCTTTTCTTTTTGCCTTTAGATATGTCCTTGAAAGAAAGCAATCTCTCCAGCACTGTATTACACAGCCACTTTTCTCTGGGCTGGCATGTTAACTAATTAAGCTTTTCCCAAAAATCAAATATTTTAGCTACTTTGACATGATGTTTTTGGCAATTAGCATTTATGCTAACTGTATTAAACGCCCAAACAATGTAATGTTCAGGTTGATCCTTGCTTTATTTAAAATGAATAAATAAATAATAATAGTATTACTACTACTACTACTAATAACGTTATAGTAGAGCCAGTAGAGGTAAAGACTTGGAAGTTACCATCAGCAGTTCTCACAGATGTGGTATCTACAGCCTGCCATGAAACCAGAAAGCCACGGGTGGAGACAGACTTCATCAGAAAGACAGAAAGACAGACTAAATCACTAGGTGGGCTGAGTATATGAGACAGAATGAATACATGGTTTTGGTAACTTTTATGTTAAGAGCTTACCTGGCTCTATTAGTCGAATTAATCCCTCATGATGAGCTACTTTATCTTTCCAACTCTTGGTGTTATTAGCTGCCGTTTCCAACTTCTTCTTAACCTCCTGAAATAAGACACAGCCCATTGGAAAACAAGAACAACTTTGCTCTGTTTATATAGACAGAAAAAACATCCTTTAAAATCTAATCACAGAACCAAGCTAATTTAGCCAGCACTCCATTTAGAGTAGACAGGAGAACTTCACTTCTAACTATCCTAGGTAATATAGTTGTTGCTGGCTGAATAAAAGCAAATTGTCAAACCAACATCCCAAAGTAACTAGTTTTTATAAGATTCTGTAGCTGTGTAAGTAGGGCTAGTCCTCATGAAGATTGAAGGCATAAGCCATAGTTCTCAAACAGAAAGATGCACTTTTTGTTCCAAACTAAGACTGGGTATATCTCAACGATTAGAAGTCACAAAATGTAAGCTAGGAAAGGACAGCTGCAGTTATACCCAAGCAAGAAAGGTATTCTTCGGTCTAAACTAGTCTTTCGGTGAATTCCAAAGAGAAGGCCACAATGTTTATTTAATCATTTCTAAAATAATGAGTCAACAATCACAGTGACTTACTCCATTATTTGTTTTGTGGATGCTTGTTTGTTTGGGTTGGTTTTTTTGGTTGTGGTGTTTTGGGGTGGGGTTTTTTTAATGTTTATTGTATTCAGCAATTCTTTTGGAGTAGGAAATGATGTTTCATATACAAAAAGCGTGAGATGTCATCTAAAAAAAAGTCAAGTGTTAGCCAAAAGCAATCTGAGGATGGTGTTAGATGTAACACCAACACAGTAAGTTGTAAAGTAGCCAGAACTCCCCCACCTGGGCCCTTGCTTGCAGTCACTGCAGCATTTGTATTCTGTGCCAGTCGAGACAGCTCACTCCCTTGTCCCGCACAGAGCTAACCCCAATGGCATGGAGACAGCATAAACACACTCCCTAGTTAAACAGAAACCCAGTCATGTTTTGTTTCCTGACCTAAATACACACAGGATCAACACCTCCCCCGCCCTAGAAAGTATGCAGCGCTTCACACTCCATAATGGAGTCTGACTCTTATTTCTTCCATGAATACAGCTACTGGCCTTCACCAGAAACAGCAGAGCAGAGAACAGGCCTGCCACTTAGACCACAAGGCATTGCTACATACTGAGAATCTGAGCTAATTCCTAGCTACCCTTGACATGAGTTCAGTGCTTGAATACCTAATTTGAGGAGCAAGGACCTACGGTAGCACATTGTTTTTTCATCTGTAAAAGCCAGAATTGCCCTGTGACATCATCAAAACACTGTAAGAATAATTAAAAAGCATAAGGCCTTTAGTTATGGCAGCAACAGAACTGTGTAAGAAGTTAGTCTGCACTAGAAGACAAACAGTCTACAGGGTATTTCAGGGTATGACTGAGGACAGAAGAATATAGGAGGTGGTGTATCTGAAACATGTCCTCTTTTTCAAATGTAACTACTGGTCTAGGCCAAAAAAAACAACACATAACTATCCTACCTATAATTTTTGTGCCACACTAATTCTTAAATCATAATCATAAAATCATCATAAATCACACAATCATACTGATGAACTTCAAATTCAGTTAAGTTACTGAAAACTCAGCTAAGTATGAAAGGTTGATGAACAGAACAGCTCACCTCATATTGCTCAAGGGCCTCCTTCCTTTCCAGTTCAAGTTGTTTCAGCTGCTGCATAGCAACTTGAAGAGCCTGTTCCTTCATCATTCTCTGGTTTTCTAGCTCTTGTTTCTCTGCTTCTGTCATCTGAATGGTCTGTTGCTGCTGCAAGTGCCATTTTTCCAGTTCAGCTCTCTTTGCTGACTCCTCTTCCAGTAATCTACAGTGCAGATCGCAGTGTTAACCACACTTTAAAGTAAGTTGTAACCATTATGTAGCATACACATAGGGAGCCAAGATAAGTATTTTCTATTCCCCACACCTCAGCCCCTTGGGAAGTAGTGGAAAAGTTATTGCTTGTTGGCTTGTCTTCAATATAGATCTGAAAATCATGCCAGCAGTGCAAGCAGTCTGACTGCTACAAAGGGCTATTCAGACAATTTAGTCAATAATGCAAATACACAACATTGAAAACCACAGAAGAAACAAGCATGCGTAAGTTAGTTATCTTCATTGTCTTAGGAGGCCTGAATAGATGATGAAACGAACCACACTGAACAAAGCCAATATGAGTAAGAGGAGGCTTAACCCTTTCTCAATTACAATTTAAACCTGTGATAAAATACAGCAGAAGGTCCTACCTATAGTTAGTGATTTATAAAATACATGACTGAAAAGTCTGTACAATGTGATCTCCGTTTTTCAAGTGCCGGCATGCACAACGCCTGATGGAAAAATAAAAGCGTGCCTGCTTTTCTGAAATTGCTGAGCACTCGCCCCTGCTCAGGGCTGATCAAACACATGAAAACATCATAAATAATAGCAGCTTCAGCCTTCACAGCTTGAGGAAAAAAAAACCTATCCTGTGTTCGGACTGCAAGCCAGTCCCCCACTCCAGCAGTGCATCCACGATGCAAGCACGCCTCACTAGTATGGCACAGTTACCTATTATTGCAGGAGGGAAGTGGGGAATTGAAATGAATGTTTACTAAGTCAAAACCATACCTGGCTTGAAGCTTCCTTACAGTCTCTTCATCCTGACGTGCCTGTTTCTCATCCTCCAAAGCTCCCTGTAGCTGTTTATACATTTCTTCCAGTTCACGTACTCTCTGTAAATACTGTTCCAGTTCAGATGATTTCTGAGCAACCTGCTCTTCCATTTTTTGTCTTACCTAGCAGCATAAATTGGGGACACAGATGAGCTACCGTTCAACTCACGTTTCCAATATCTGAAGGAATAGCCAGGTTTCCCTCAGATGATGTTTTCAGAAACAACCCTTTTCCTGCTGCCTGCAGAGCAGAACTGGTAACACTGGGTCTAGGTTTGTAGATGTGTAACTAAGAGCATTTTAAAACACAAATAATAGGACAGGTTACTTATATTGCCCTACTTCATGCAGCACAGGTTTTTTACAGGGGTTTAAACCTAACTTCAATCAGTTTGATCTTGTCACTTAGTTTACAGATAGATACACACTAAACCAAAGAAAGGGAAAACTTGTAAGAGTGCCCAGACACAAAGGTCAGGCTGGTTTAATTACACTGTTTCCACTCCTTTCCTCAGGCAAATCCTCCCTTGGCAGCAGCGTATTTTGCACACTTAGATGTGGATGATGCACCATGACAGCACAGGATGGATTAATAAGGGTTGGAAATCAGCTAAGATGACTGGTTTTGCTATGACATGAGCAACTATAACAAAAAACAAAGGTAAGGGGTAGAGGAAGGTGAGAGGATGCTGCATACCCACAACCACCCAGTCTCTGATCCTCATTACTCCCCTTTCACCAACGAGAGCAGGAAGCCCGTGCTGCTCTGCCCCACTCAGCCCATCACCATGCCGGGGGGACAACAGCAGGCAGCTGGCTTTGAACTGAGTCAGGATAAAGCACCAAAACCTCAACATCTAGCAATATGTAACGTGTACTTCACAGAAGGTAAGCACAGCTCCCGAAGTCAGCAAGAAGGACTTGCTGTCAAGTGAGGTGTGAGGGCATGTCCTGCCTAATCGTTCTGCACTCTGTTTACCCTCCCCTTACCAAAGTCCCACTGACCCAGAAAGTGATCATATTCAGGAACTCACACTCAGCCTCTAAAGGGGCACTAGGTGCATTTATGTTCCAAGACATTCCAGCACATCCACTTGACTATTTCTTCTTTTTTCTTCAGCTAACATAAAAGCCTGCTATGCCTGACAAAGCCCTTGAGGACTGAAAATCAGTTCTTTTGTTAATTCTCCGTGTGGATGATAGTAACAGCATTGTAAACCTACAACATTTCTTTAATATTTTTGTTTGTGCGTGTGCATAAAGGTATATACGTAGTATAAAAAAGCAATAGTTTTAGGAATACATTCAAGTCATAAAATTCCTAAACTGCATTTTGATCATGCCTGTGTTCATTTTGCATATTCATATAGAATGTACAGGCTGCAGGTTCTCCATCTCTGAAAACTGCAAGGATTGCTTCAGTCTGGATTTATCTTTCAAACAGCCATCTTTTTCCCAATTTTCCAATAATATTTAAGCTTTTAATGCTGTACAAGGTGTAGGCAAGGTGTTCCAGTGTTTGACTTCACTACAGCTCTATGTAATCTCCAATAAATACAACACAGGTTGCAGTCTCCAGCCTCCTGCAAAATCTGCGGCATCCTTTCAGTGCCTGCCTGTGAGTGGAGTCAGTGCTGAGCGCGCTGCTCACTATGTGTAATCACAGCAAAACACCACGTGCACTACTCACCATTTTTTCTCTCTCCAGCTCCAAACTGAAGCGATCTTGTAATTCAACTTGACTCTGAAGTCTTTTCTTCTCTTCCTCAGCAGCACGAGCAGCTGCTGCTTCTAGTTGCTGGAAGAGAAGGGCAGGGGGTGGGGAGAAAAGAGAGAGGGGAAAAACAACTTGTCAAAACTAAACCGTTTGGAGGGAACAGAATATTAATTAACAATTTTTGTTTTTACAGAAATGGATGGGAGAAACCTTCAAAGGCATTAAGGCACTAGTGTTTGGGGTATTTTTAATGTCTGAGGCTATTCTCAATCTCTAAATGTGCTTTTTAATCTTATTTGCAAGACAATTTTAAATTTACCAATGAAATTATCAGACTTCCTCCAAGTTTTTTGCACAATCAACAGAAACCACTATTATTTCCTTCTCTACCTCATATGGGATAGAAAACTACTATGGAAACCCACATCCCAGGCAGCAGGACCTCACAGGAGCTCCAATAGTGAAAACATGCCAGCACGCACAGAATTCATACAGAAACAGAAGTGAGAAGCACTAAACTGCCATGGGAAAGCAGAAGTGCCACAAACTTTGACTATAATAAGTGATTGTACTATTGTGAATCGCATCCCTTTGACATCCCCTAAATTGCCATGTAAGGAAAATAAAATCCTAGTTGATGATCATCACTTGCAATTAGGGGGAAAATTAGCCAAGGCCTGGGAACAGCTAACAAGGAGGTACCTTCCCACCTCCTTGCAAGTTATTTAACTTTAATGCCGTCTAGATTTTACAATTAAAGATAGTTGTTACAGTTTTATATTTCATCAGGATTTTGATGGAATGAATTTTTAGAATGCAAGGAAGGTCAGAAATATACAAAAACCAGCCAAAACTTTAGCAATACTGAAAACAAAATAATTCTTTCACATAGTTTTTCTAAGAAACTTATCTGATGCTTCAGAGGAAACAGAAAGCAAGCATCCTTCTTTTGTACTATGCCAGGCTGGTGAATTTGTTTCCACAGACCTTCAGTAACAGCAGGACACCCAACATCTTTAGTATTTTTGGAAGGTACTGCATTTAAACCATCTTCCCTCACACAACCTAGATGAACTAATGAGATGCCTTCATGACTGAAACTGCCAAGCTAAAATTTTCATTCCTTTAAGTGCAGAGAAAAATGGGAAATAGAGGGGAAGGCTCCTAGTTTCTGTTTTTAAGCTGTAGAAGGTAGCACAGAATTGCTCTCCTTTGAAAGGCTTAAATGATGCCAACCTTTTAGAAGCAGCGTTGCTCCTCTGCCAGAACATTTGAAAGCACGTAATTGCAGTCAGATCCGAGACGCCTACTTAAGTGAAATTTTCTTTTGGTTTCCTTCCCTACTTTGAAATTTAACAAACATTGCCAATACTGAGCTGAGAGGGCAAACGTGCAGAGCAACAGGCAAGGGTGGGTGCTAGGCTTCTGCCAGAGCCCAACAAGAAAATAAACTGCTTGTCTGCTCTACCAGCAACTTCCTGCTTAATTCATGTCAGAGGAACCAGCTCCTGTCAGGTAAGGTTACTCACAACAACTCACAACAACAACCAGGGGAAAGTCCCCAATGTTGGGAGTACCAGCAACTTCCTGCTTAATTCATGTCAGAGGAACCAGCTCCTGTCAGGTAAGGTTACTCACAACAACAACCAGGGGAAAGTCCCCAGTGTTGGGAGTGTGTGGAAAGGGGGAATCCACAGGAACACATGATACCAACAGGGGTTAGTTAGCAAACACAGAGTCTCTGTAGCCCACAGAGGACCTCCAAACTGAAACAGAAAGGGTGCACAAGTCTTGTGCATGCTCTCTTGGTAATAAAAACTTACCTTTCAGTCTGTTCAATACGTGTAGCTCAAAATTCCACTTAAAAAATATGGAAAAAAAACCCTATTGTAGGTAAAGGCTCTTACTCTTCTGAAATTCTTTAGTGCAGGAGCTATCAAAATACAAACCAGTCTTAAAGTCCACTTTGGCAGATGCTGCATAAAGTGGCACACTCCATCAGGAGGCAAATCTAACTGTAGGCTTTCCAGAACAATTCAGTTTCCTGAACCACTCACAAGGCCTTTTCCTTGAAGAACATTTTTCTAACTAGTCAAACGCTAAGTTCCTCCAACACAGTACCCCCCCGCTAATTTCACTTAGTCAAAGTGCAGTAGTTCATGTCAGAGACTAAGCTACTTCCCTTGAGAAATCATTTTACTACAGCCCACTTCAAAAGGTGCTTCCTGCCTCAACTCTCTTCAGTTTATCCACTGTGATTCCTACAAAAATCCCTGGAGCCTGTCAACATCCCCCTGCTCTCTTGGTGTTGCTCTCATGTTCTCTCCCCTCCTTTTTCTCCATAAGATAAACTCAACACAGAAATCCAGCCTTACGATTTCTGTTAACAGGGGTATTACTTATCATCAATTTGCGGGTAACACAGGTATATTTTGCATTCTGAATATTAAACACATGGTAGAATACAGGTGATCAAATTAAATTTAAAAATGTTTTTCCACTGTCAGACTCCATTTAAGGCAAACAGAATAATACCCACATCAGTGGTGTCAGTGCAAAGTTAACTAAAAAAAAAAGACATATTTCTCTTCACTACAAATTGTGTCTTAATGACAAGACTTTTTAAGATATACATTTTGGATTACTTTATTTGCTTTCTAGACTCAGCAGCTCTAATATGTTCTCACAATATTTATAGCTTCTCCCCACTGCAAAGAATTATTAACGTTTCTTCTAAGTCAGGGCTAAAATTAATTAGAGTGGGTTTTATTTATTAAAAGCTCGGGCAATGATGCAGACTTGTCCTAAATGGGAATGCAAAGAACCCAAATCAATTTAGGAAGGCAGTGAATGAAACACTTTAGACTAAGCACAGAACAAAGATCTGGACTGCTCTAGCAGCAGGGACTCAGCAGCCAAAACGTTAGGTAGCAGTGGCGAGGGAGGCATTTGATGGTGATCTACGCTATTTCCAAGGCACACTCCTCGTTAAGAGGTATCATGGCAGTGAAAGCCACAGTATCTTCCTGCAAGCCTTTAAAAAGAAAACCTAGAAAGTATATCTGGATACTAATCAAGTCTCTGTGGAGAACTATTGTAGATGTAAGTTCCAAAGTACAAAGATCCACAGGCATGTTCCATCTACTGTTATAAAGAGTGTGCAGCCACAGCAAAGGCACCTTGTTGTCTCCTGCCAGTAGTTACACTAAAATGCTGTCTACAAGGAAAATAATGCATTCAGCAAGTCTACTGCTAATACTCAGAGATTTCTAGTCCAATTCTGAGGCTTTCAGAAGTCAATCCAGCACTTACAAGGAACACACATTTAAACAGTTTATAAATGGCTACTATGTGTCTCAGCTCTGTAAATCTCTTAACAAACTACTGTAATAAAATTACACCTATACATATTCACAAAATCACTTTGCACCTTTGGAATCTTTGTAAATTAAATGTCTGTCTCTGGAAACAACTACTGTGTGAAAAGAACAGTTCCCCACACACACAATTCACATAACATAACTTTGGAAAAATAACGTGAAGCCCCAAGTCTGACAGACATGCGTGACACAGAAAAGAAAAACAAACCCCCCACAAGTAACTGCAAACAAGATTCTCTAGACCCAAGACACCAGCCACACAGCCAGGGCTTTCTTCTACACTAGCTTCACAACACCCTCATAAGTACAGAGGACAGGGCTGGGCTACATGATTTACTCTGAGCCTGCTAACAGTGCTTAGAACCTGCTGTGGTCGATGTCAAAGGCTTTACTGCAGCTCAACCAGCAGATCTGCACGCTTATGGCGCTGATGCTGACACAAGCTCACCTCCCCTGGAGGCGTTCACTCAGGGAACACCTGAACAGGAAATAGGTGCCTAATTGTACGTCAAGAAGCCCAGTGAGATTAAAGTTCGAAGGGCAGCAGCTCCCACTCCCACCTTTCGCACAGTCTCCAGCTCCTTCTGCTTGTTCTCGTTGGCCGTTTGCAGCTCTTTCATCTGCCGCTCCAGCTCTTCGTGCTCAGCTAACAGCTTCTGGCGCAACTCTTTTCGTTTCTGGCGTGCTTCTTTGTGGGGTGGAGGGCTCCCCGCTCTCAGCAGATTTACAGTGGTCTGTATGGCTGGAAAGGAGCATTCCAGACAAAGGGAGAGGCACAGAACACCAGTGAAGGGAAACTTTCTGGATAGCCTTAATGAATAAATACTTGTGATATTGTGTTATTTGCTGGTTTGGGGCTTTTCTTCATGTATTTTTAAGTCAGAAATAACTGCTGTCAGTTCTCCTAACTCGCATCAGGCTAGCTGTCAACACGAACCAAAAGTGAAAGACACGTGGCTTTCAGTATTGGCTGTGTGCCACAAGGATAAGGTCTGGCAGTTCCAATGCATCATGTCAGTTCCGATACTGATTTCTGATGGGCCATGGAGGTACAAATCACTTGTACAAATAGGTGAAAAAAAACCAAACAAAAAACCAAAAAACCCCAAACCAAAAACCCCAACACTTCAAGATTTCTTACTGCCTAGATTCAGGGACCCTAATGAGTTAGTAAGATGTTATCCAACATACGCATCACTTCCCTAGAAGCAACCTCAAACCCTTTATTCTTACTGATACTCCAAAGGAAAACCTTCTCCCAGTAAGACAGTTGCTCTCACTCAGTTACATTCAATGAGGAAATATTTAGGGAGCAAAGCTGAGGAGTGGCAGATGAACTCGGTATTTTATTCAGCTGCGACAACTGTGAAAACATATCTCCTCTTGGAACTAAGTAATCATTTGTCATACATCTGACTTTGGTGCAATTAGACACATGCTTTAGGTAAGGAGGGAAGTGCAAATGAAAGCACACAGCTCTAAATATGTAAATGCTGCACAAACTTGAATGGCAATAGCAACAGTGGCTTCGCAAGGACTTCTACCTTACTCTGCAAAAGATGCACGTAACTGTCACTCATCACGTATCTGGGAAGGTGTTACAGGAGTAAGTTCACTGTGGGAATAGAAAAGAAAGCCCTAATGGCCAGCTGTATCCTCCACTCACCAAACCATACTACCTCAAGCACAACTGTAAAAGCAAAGCCAGTATTTTACAGTGCTGAAATGAACAAGATCTACCCTTCTTCCCAAAAGCAACAATTTACAATATATTTCCCCTTCCCCATCCCTAGAAAATGCAAATGACAGTAACTATCCATTTAACTTTGTTTATGGCTGCCTAAATTGAGGCACCTAAATGACAGAAGAAGATTCCCTCTACATGGATCCTTAGTTCTTCCTAAATCTCAGGCTCCTTAAAGATCTTTTCCATGTGCCCAAAACTGAGACATCAAAACTCACCAGACCAAGATTTTCAAACCTGAGTAAAGCACAGCTTCAAGACTTCAGCTTACCTTAACTTTCACATAACTAAGGTTTTTGAAGCCTCACCTTGAATCCACTCCTGCTTCTTCTTTTTATCAGAGGCACTGATCTCAAAGCTTTTATCGAGACATTTTATGAGAAAAAGGCACTTCTTCCCATCTTTATCAGGCAAGGCCTAGAATGGGTAGCAAAAGGATTAGCCCTGCAAACACTAAAATTTAAGTTACGCTGTCAAGTATGCATATACACATGCAGTTATTTGTTACAAAGCCACAAATAACAGCACTAAGAACCTTTATTAAGAGTGTTTATGAACTGGGATTTTTTTAATGAAGTAACAAAAGCTGTGCTAATGAAAGATATCAGAAAGATATCTTCTGATATGAGAAAGATATCAGAAGAATTCTGATACCCACACACAAAGAAGGATTCATTCTTATCTTTAGAGACACTCACGCCTTGTTGTTTGTTTGGTCTTTTTTTACCTCTACACAACAGTTGCCATCCAGGATGATGTCTCCCTTCTTGTCCTTCAAATCTTCACTTACATAGTAGGAAATAATATTGGGTTTTAGCACAAACCATCGTTCCATCCAGTTTTTCCTTTTGTGACCTTTTTTCAGCATGTAGCCCTGTAAAAAGCAAGGGAGCAGCTGAAATGCCCAACCTCTATTGAACTGCCTCGTCTTTTGGTTATATGGCACAGCTACACGTTGGGCAGAGAAGAGAT
>NW_009920435.1:0-21601 GCF_000696875.1 Nestor notabilis | reverse complement strand
ATGTGAATAAAAGTATAATAAAATTTACTTTTAAAAATAAAATACTTTTTTATAGTAGAAATTGATCTTCAATGAGATTTTCTTTGCAGATGCTGGGGAACATGCATGTAAAACAACTTGTGTAGTTGAAAGCATGCTGTGCTTATGTAAAAACGAATGCAAAATGTTCGTTGGATGGTCACAGCCAAAGCTTTAGAACACATCTTTTAAAATCTGATGGCATTAACTGTTAATAATTTCTGAACTCTTAATAATTTCTGAATCTTGGAGTAAGAGTAGACTTTGTGCAGTCTGTAACAGATTTTTGTGCTTCAAATGTAGATACAACGGTACTTTTCAGTGATTTGAGTGCTATCAGTACAAGGTCTAAGTTTCTGGGTGAAATGCTTCTGACATCAGGGACTTCAGTGCAGCTTGGACAATCAAATTGTCATGGGTTCCTTTGGAAAGTGTAAGTCATTTCCACTTAATTTTGCTTTTTGTTTTTAAACAGCAATAAAACTTTAAAATAGTTTAGATGATAAACTTGTTGAGCACCCCTTTTTATAAGTTGTTTTACAAAGTTAATAATAGATTATATAAATAAATTAAAGAAATAAAGGAGATCTCTCCAGAAAAGGCACACAGGCTCTCAGTCTGTCTGTCTGTTCTCATCCTCCCTTAGAGGTATCTACTTGTATTACTACGTATGAGCAGAGAGTCTCTTTTGCAGAGTATCTTGTGGAAATCTTGACTGACTGACTTATTGTGTGCAGCTTTTTCTAATTCATAAACACAACCATTGCACTATCAACAATTGTTACAAGTGGCAAAACTTTTTCCTTAGAGTCTACTTTGGGTTTCAAGCAAGTTCTTTTCTTCTCATTGAATACATGCGTACAGCAATGCAGTTCGATTTTCAAATGCTGAAATGCAGATTGGACAGTGCTGTAGATTTGATTTTGACACATAGGTTTTAGTTTTTTCCAATGGTCTGGACAAGGCTCAAATGGATTTTAAAAGTCTCAGCTTTAAATACTCACTCAGGCTATACAGTAGTGCATGAGACTGTCAATTTTACTTGTGCTCTCAGGACTCACAGCTACAGGTATCAAAACACAACTAACATTTGCAGTCATGGCTAATCTTGTCAAGTATGCTTGTGTGGCTGGCTCCAGATAGGAATTTGCAGGATTATTTAGCTCAGAGTGATACAAGTGAATTATTTTGTGCCATTCACAAAGTCTTTGTTGTTACAGTGGCAAAAAGTCAATATTCATGCATCTGTGTTTCCTGTGGATTAGTCCATTTCAGAAAGGCATTGTGCAACTTTTTGTCTAAATTGTGCAAATAATTACTTATGTCTGCATTTTACATATTTCTTCCATATTGTTTCATAATCAAATATATATGTTATAGGTGGTTTTGCTATGTATGAAAACATGCATTCATATACCAGTTTCTAGATTTTATTCTCTCCATTTTTCGTGGGTTTGTTTGCTGACATTATTCAGCACATCTTTCTTATGTTTTTAATTAAATCAAAATACTGTATAAATCTACTTGTCTTTTCATGAAATTTATTCTTAAAATCTAAAAATAATGACAATAATACTTGGTAAAACCAGGTAAAGTAGAAGATGAAAGATGAGGTACGTTGTATATTTTGGCTTTATGAGTCATTGCAGATGTGCAGAGGGGACAATGGGCTCACCTTTTCAGAAAGGTATCAGTAGCTAGATAGGTGGGTGGTCAGGGACAACCACACAGCAGAAAAAAGTCCACTGCAACACCGGCTGTTCTCCTTTCCAAAGACTTGGAACTCAGGGCTTGTAAGTTCTGCACTCATCTCTCAGTTTATTTTGTGACTGTGAAGGTGTAGCTGCCTTTTCACGGATCTCTTGTTTTATTTCCAGCTGTCTGCTTTTTCTGTTTGAACTGTAAGCTTTACTGGTAAGAACAATGTGCTTTTTCACCGTGTGTTTTCCCCTATCTCTGGTGCAGTAGACCAAGAATTTATTTAGCCACATTGGTGAGTAGAGGTCCCAACTCCTTAAAAAAGTGTCCATTATAAATTTGACTCAAACATGCCTGATTTTTGACTTCTGGGTTTTACTTTGCAGTGAGCAAAACCACCATGAGTATTGTCTAGGAGCTATTTTTTGAAATTTGAATTCAGTAAAGGTTTGCTGCGAGTGCATATGATGCCATCTTGCTGGAGCCACATAAGCCTATTCATGTAAAATATTTTATTATGTAAGATATTTTGAAGTGGGGAAAATGATATTTTTGTAGAGAAATATTTGCATATTTAAATTCTTGTATCTCAATTGTTTCATGTAAATGGAAGATTTTTCCTTTTACATATACCAGCATGGTTATGTAGTGTAGATCTGTCAAAGCCACCTGCAAACTACTGAGCATGTGTACTGGGAAAAGACATAAACATCCAGGATTTAACGTAGGCTCAGAAGATGGTAAGTATATTTTTGCATCACCAGCATGTACTGAGCTCTGGGTTGCACAGCTTAACTTCTTCCAGTACTAGAAGTACCTGAAGGAATATGTGTGCAGAGTCATAAAAGAGTTTGTGGTGCAGAAATACTTTGAGTGAACCGTCATGTAAGAAATGGACTTACTGATATATATTTATAGTGGCTCAGTCATACAACAAGTGCAATAAGTGCTTAACAGTTACAGCAAGAAACTCCAGGAGTACCTAAAATGCAAAGCATCCAGAATAGGTCTAGGATACTACTATTTAAGTCAAAAGGTGTAAGAGAGACTCCTCCTGGTGTCAGAAATGCTTCTTGGTACACGCTCGTCAGATGTATACAGTTTTTAACCAGAGCTGGTTCTGTTAACTCCTACGCATGCACTAAAAAGAACCTGCTGGATGGTTCTTTTTGAGGCTTCTGTCTGCTTCGGAGGCATCATTATGTCTTCAGTATGCACACGAGAGAAGTGCTGCACAATAATCCTCCAGGATGGAGCAAACAGCTGTTATGCTTTGTTTTACAGGATACATTCTATATCAGAGCTCATGTGGAGTACTGTAAAGCACAGAGACACTGATTTAGGCTATAGCCTCAGGCTCAGTCCTTCTCATGTCTGTGCTTTAATCATAAAGGGGGCTGTCATAAGTATTCTTACGGCTCTTGCCTGCAGCTTTTAGAAAAAAATGAAGACCATGAAAAGATTCAAAAATTCTGGTTTGTTTCACTTCTCATGCTGTGTTTAATAAAGAAAAAATTAGGTGAAATTAGGCTTTAGTGTAAGGACTTGCACACCTTTTCTAAGCCACTGTTTATGCTGAAACAGAAATGGACCTCAAATGCTTTTGGTCTTGAGTTTTGATTTGATCTAATCTTCTCATGTTGTGGCATGTTTAAGTAAAAGCTTTGTTTCTGGATCATCTTTCAGTTACAATTCCACATCCTTCCTGCAGTAACTAGTAGTGATTCATTATAAAAATCAAGCCTTACCAAAGCAGATCGCTCCTCACTGCATACAGTTCTCTCTACAGAGAAGATAAAGGAACAAACAACGTTTGACAGATGCCAGTCACATTGTTACATGTACTACTGGAAGGCATTCAGATGCTACCGTGATAAATGTGGTATAAAACCACACATAGAATCAAACGAAAGGAAGGCAATATATAGCAACTGATGAAGAGCTGTGCTGAATTAGCTGACTGTTGACCATCTCTACCTGCTTTCTGAACTCCATTTTATTCACTGTAATCTGCCTGTTTAATAAATGTTTTCCTATTACAAAGGCATTCTCTGAAAACAGTTGTCCTTCAGAGGAAGGATACCAGTGGAGATTTTGCAGTGAATGTAGCCCTTTAGAGGGACCAAGGGAACAATTCTTATAGTTTGAAATTAATGAGAAGCTTACAGTAATTTCCCAGGATGCACTGATGTGATGAGGCATTGAAATTTGAGCTGATTTGCCTCTGAAAAGTTGGGAGAATATCAATGATGAAAGAACAGCAGCCCAGAAAGAACTGTCATTCTGATGTGGTCCTCCACTGTGGTGGCACTATATTTTCTGAAGTTGAACTTGGTTTAGAGTTGACTGAAAGAATACTGGCAAAAGTAGGCTAGAAAGAAATTGAGACTACCAAAGATCTGGGAGTGTGTTTTGTTGCTGGCAGTACGGCTAAATAAGGTATTTTGATTATAATGAGAAAAAGGAATTACAAGAACATTATCATTAATTATTACAATTAAGAAATATGAAGATTTATGGTTACTGAGCAGTGTGTGTGCACACATAATGATAATACAGCATCAGTGGAACAGTTCTAGGCATTGCTTCAGTTCACAGAGTAAAATGCTTGATCAGTAAAGTGACTAACCTGGGTTAGTTTCATCACCTCCTAACACATCTGAGGATCAGTAAAGAAAGTATGTTTTGGAGGACCAATCTTAATTGCATTCCCCACCACCACCTTCTTTCGTGTTTTAAGAAGGACACATAGGTCTTCTCAACTTGGTTTGTATTAGATGCAAATTACTCTGCATGGGACAACAGCATAACATTGTAGGGATTTTTGCAGGTAAGAAATTCAAGTTGCATATATATGGAACACACTGAATGAAAATTCGGAAAGTCCCTCAGGAAAACTTCAAGCTAGTTTACTGAAGATTTTACTTCTTTTACTAAATGAAATAGTAGTTCTATTTGGAATAGTTCTTACAAGCAGGTCTTAAAAGACAGATCATGGCACTCCAACAGCAAGATAAACCTTTTCCATCCAAATTTATATTTCTGAGATTATTTATATCTACACTGAGAAGATAAAAAATCAGTTTGTATGTTACCAACATGGCAAAGGATAACGAAGTATCTGAAATGTAATTAATCACTCTTTAAAACCAAAGAATGAAGTCACCTTGCTAGCTGGGAATTGAAGATATGATTTCAAAGAGTCTTGCCAAGCAAACTGGCTGATTAGACTTAAAGCTGTGGTGAAGCACCACTGAAGAATAGTCTCAATTTTAAACACAAAAGTAATTTTATAAAAATCAGCATGACTCAAAATTAATTATATGCTCCCTGGAACCAGTGTTTTAACTCTAATCTTTTGCAATTGGACTTCAACACATACATCTGGAGTGTTTCAAGTTCATTTGCTAGGTAGCTTGCAATTTCCATATGCTGCTGATTACAGTGTAGGATTGTGTTGCAAGTACTCTGGTAATTAATGTGCATTAGTAAATAGACACTTCTAAAACTCTGTGAGAGCACATAAAGTCTGTAGAGAATCCTCCGTTATTTCACAGAACAGATGTAGCATAGTAAGCATGTATTCTGCCTTCCTAAACATGCCTTTCCAATAGGCCTTGTCCTTGGTCTGGAGGCAAAAGGTTTGTAAATGTAAGGTCCACTTAGAACTCATAGATAGTTATTTAGTGGGACTGCTGAGATGCAAAGTGCCAGTGCAGTATAAGATCCGCTTGATTAAGGCTGTAAGGTTTGCTCAGACAATTAGCTAGTTTTCACAGGTTGAGTGATTCTCAATCACCACTGTATTACAACTGGCCAGGTGGACACATATTTCTTATTATTAATCACTCAAGGAATCAGGAGTGGTGGTTTTTGGAATCTGGTGTCTGTAGCTTCTCCACATGCTCAAGCTTACTCAAGGAATCATTGCTATGTTATTATGCACTCACTCCCATACTGTTCATAATCTAGTTAAAATTTCAGTTCTTTTTCCACTAACAGACCTTTCAACTGTCCAAGATAAGTCACCAGTTTTTTGATGTGGAGGACTTCTTTAGTCTTAATATGGCATATCTCTATGAAAAGTGAGAACTTGTTTGATATTATAGAGAAGTAAAGAGCTTATCTGAAATGACCAGTGAGAAGCAGCTTTGATATATTATGGTTTTGCTTCCTGGCAACACGAGCCCCTGGTTATTCCAATTTTTAACCAGTGGCCATGGGATTGTCATAATAGAATTACCTGCAGGATTTTTTTCCCCAGGGTCTGTATGTATATAACTCTTTCATATGCAGAACTCTATAGCACTGCTTTTCTCCTATGCAGGTCCTACAGTGGACAATCAAGGCCTAAGAATACACACAAATGTGACTTAGGTGCTGCACACTATTTTCAAATGTTTTGAAGAAGATAATTCACCCTTTGCTTATACAGATCTTCCTTTATGATGGGAATTTCCCCAATAAAAAGTGCAAAGAGACAGAATGAGGAAAAATACTGATGTACTTCTGGACGCAGGAGAAGGGATTATGCCAACTGAGCAGACCTCTGACAAACCCCCAAGAATATGCAGACTTGTGTGCTGTATTGCTTTTCTTGGGTGAAGATTACCTCTCAAAAAATAATGATCTGCATGCCAGCCCCCTTGTGGTAGTGTGTTTTGAATTAGATGAGATGAATAACTAATAAAATTGCACCAAAACAATAATAATATTGGGTGGGTTGACACAGAGGAAGACTAAGCTATTGAAATTTTAGTGAAACTGATTATCTAAAATTTCTCCTGAGAGCAGGCAGATATTAGTGATGAAGCAGTGGATGCAAGGGATGGAAACCTAGCTCTGTATGACTGTCCTTAACCCAAGTGGAAATGGGCATACTATTAGTTGCTGCTGACTGGCATGTAGTAACTTCTCAAAATTTCTTCTCTCCCTGAAAAACATCAATGTCACCTCTGAAATTCGTAGTATCCTTCACTAACTTTAGCTTTATGCCAATATATTTTTCCAAAGCTTTTCAAAAAGTACCAGTCCCACTCTGATTTGAGGCCAAAGATGTGAAAATACATGCTATATTCAGGAACTAAATTGAAAAAACCCTGACTTTGACCTTGTGATAAAAACTACTGTTTTTAATGATAAAGCTTGTGAGCTTATGTGATGAACTTTTCAAACACTAGTGTGGTTAGATTGTGATGTGCATTGGCTTCATCTTTTAGTTTGGTTCTTATGGATTTTAACCCATCACATACATTCATTGTGACCAGAAATGAACACAAAAAAAGGGCTGAGAAAAGCTACTCTGTTGTCTGCTAATAGCCTGCTGCTTTTTCAGCGTGGCTGTGCTCTGCATTTCAGTCATTTCAGACTGTCATAAACGAGTGACCCACTCTCGTTTCAAAACATAGATTTTATTGAATTGAGCAAGCGGTGGCAGATAAAAAACAGCGCTGGGTGCGCCGGGGAGTCCCCGCTCCACGCAAGACACACACCGGGCCCCTGGGAGGCTGTCCCTTATACCTCTCGATTTTGGCTTCAGCCAATCCCGTTTTCCCTTTTGCCCAGATATTTTGGCTTCAGCCAATCCCGTTATCTCTTTTACCCAGATATTGACGTGGCTCCTTTCCATTGGTTCCTTTTTGTTGCTGGGGTTTCATCATCGAGAAGTTTCGAGAAGCTTCGAGAAGTTTCAAGAAGTTTCTCTCATTAGGCTAACCACTCCCCAACCTCCATTCCTTATATGGTTATGAGCTTTACAACATTCTGCAACAAGATACCGAATCGAACCACCCAGCCCCCTTCCTTTTCCTTCTCTAAAAGCATTTATCCTACTTTAATAAAGCGTACTTTTCATAATAGTACAATTGACTTTCCCTTTCCCTTCACAAAGAAAAAATGTTTCACAAAACGACAGTTACAAAGAGTTTCTTAAAGTATAACAAGCAACATTACCCTTTAAAACTTTTGATGAACAAACCTCACTTATCACAAGACTGTTAGATAAACAAATGTAGTGAGTGGTGAAATAAGGCTGTGAGTATCCTCAGTTCTTGTAACAGGTCAGAACTGTCTTGCAGTGTTTGAGATTCTGTGTCCTGATTAAGAGATGGGTGTTTGTGTAGTGGCTAGCTGGGTAAAATGCACCATTTCTTTGAGAACAAGCACACTCTGACTAAAAGCTGGTTAACTGGTACCTTTAAATCAAAGTTCTGTGAGAGAATGATTGGTAATAGTCTTGTAACTTCTCTGTTGTGTTAAAAGGCCACAAACGAAGCTTCAAAATGGAACAATGAATAGTTCTGATCTCCTATAGGAATAGTGTTATGAAAAAAAGCCAGGCCAGGCTGTTACACTAGCAAGGGTTTAAGAATCAGTTAGTCTTTTGCTTATGAGAGTGAGTGATAAAATGTCGTATTTTTAAAGCTAGGTAAAAATACTGTCCCTTTGTGCTTTGAGAACAGTCTTGGAAGCTGTTCTGTTTAAGCCAACTGTTCTTTTCATGCTTCCCACAACTGAGAGTTTCTGTTCAGAAAACTGAATGTTTACAATAAAACTGCACCTACCTCTACGCTGGCCTTAAATGTAGCTATACCTCACTGAAATTGGAATTGTAGCACTTGTTTATTGAGAACAGGCTTGGTAAACCCATTGTAGCTTTATTTATTTATTTATTTATTTTAAATATACCCACACTGAAATTGAATTAGTGTGTCTTATTTTATGAATGTTTGGCAGCTCTTTTACATAAGTAAATTATTCTGCATAATGGTCACTTGGTGGAGACAGATGCTGTTTTGAACTGAAGGGAAACTCAGTACCTCAGTTGTTAACCCTTCATTGTTCAGAGTTCTTTCCAGGTCTGAATTTTGATCATTACAGTAATATGTTGCAACAGTTCCTTATACAAAAAACCATGAAAGCGCATGTGGAAAGATGGGTGTTGGTCTCTTCTGCCAAGTAACAAATGATAGGACAAGAGAAAATGGCCTCAAGTTGTGCCAGGGGAGATTTAGATTGGATATAAGGAAAAATTTCTTCACCACAAAGGTTGTCAAGCCTTGGAACGTGCTGCCCAGGGAAGTGGTTGAGTCACCATCCCTGGAGGTATTTAAAAGATGTGTAGATGTGGCACTTAAAGATGTGGTTTAGTGGTGGACTTGGCAGTGCTGGGTTAATGGCTGGACTTAATGAACTTAAAAGACTTCTCCGAACTAAAAAAAACCCTGTGATTCTATAATCTGCTGAGGTAATGTACATGAATTTAGCTTCTCAATATGACAAATCTGATACAAGAACATTCCTCACTTGTTTTCTCTTGGCTCTATCAAAACAAATTTTGTGTATGGTGGATGGATTTGGTACTGATTGCTATCTGATACATGATATCTAGTTGCTATGGCTACCATTTGCTGTAGAAACTATGGCAAGATTGTGAACAATTAAAATAAAACTAAATTAGGAATGAGTATTCTGTGATTTTAATGTTGATCCAAATAAGTACATTTGTTTCTTTCCCTGTATTTGAGAAGAGATTATAAATAATGCTATTCTGACAAAACAGCAACACAAGTATCACTTCTGGGATAAATAAAACCATCATTAAAACACAGTTCACACAGTATGGAGCAAAAAATCTTATGGTAAATATCAAAACCTGAAATAATCCTCTTTTACAATTTAGCTATACCAACACGTGAATCATCTGTTACTTAGGTATTGGTCTCATGGTTTACCACTAGATTCTTTTAATAGTTACGGCAGAAATAGGTTTTGTTCCATTAATAAAATGTATTCTGCAACTAGGAAATAAAAGGCCCAGCCTAAAGCTCGTTATCCTTGCATGATGTGGTCATTATTTTTTGGCATAGTATTTCAGACATTATTTTTTGGCTGTCCTCATTCTTGAACTTGAACTTGCAGATAACACATCTTTACTTGGTGATGTCTCCAGTGAATGATGGGTCTTTACACACTTACAAAAGAATTTCCTAGTCCCTTTGAATTCAAGACTTGGGGGCAGATTCAGGTTGTCCAAATACCTTTTGTATCTTAGTTGTATTTTACTGTTGGAAGGTCAAGTGTTGGGCAGATTGACTGTTCTCTGGCATTGGCTAGCTGTGGGGGCAATTGAAAATTTACAGTGATACTACTGTGTGGATCCACAGCATGTTCATACATGGTTCATGAAAGCTATATCATAGACCTATGGCTTGTCAGGCAGAGAACACCTGAGAAAGCGTATATGTTCTATCCTAGCAAGCTAGTAAAGAAGGCAAGATAGGCAGAATACTGGCATCTTGTTTCAGTTGGTAGTTATTACTACCTTTTTTAAAGTAAGAAGGAAATGCAAAGAGAACAAACCTATGGTCTCAAATACTTATGCATGAATGAATATAAAATTCAAGTACTTGTTAATACCAAGTAAGACAAATTTTAATTTTCTTAAAACAACACTTTTTCAAAGAAGAAAGACCAAATTCTTTTTAAAGAATGTATTGGGCTGTAATAAAAAGGATCATTCTGTCTTGGAAAGCTTGTCTGAAGAATGGCAAGGAACCGAATCCTCATAATAACAAGAAAGGTTTCCAATGGCTTTTCTTTTTCTCAGACACTGATGGTCACTAAGCGTATCTCACACAGTTGTGGAAATCTTCTTGGCTGGACATCAAACAGCTTATTGGCTGGCTGGACAGTCATTTATTGTTGTTTACTGTTGGCTGGACAGTAACTTTTTTTTCACAATCACCATTCTTTTGTAAGAATTCTTAGTGTTTACTTGAGTGCACTACCTTCCATACTGCCTTTGTCTAAGTATTCCTTTCAAAAAACCAGCCACAACTGACAGTCCTTTCCTGACCTGCCTGTTCCTTTTTAGGTCCTTTCTATACAGATAAACTTTAAGACAAAGGCAAAAACTTACATGTGTGCCTTACAGTTACTAACACTTGGTAGTATAAAATTCAGGGGAGCAAGTTGGACTGATTTTGCAAAGCTTAGTTATTTTTTGTTTGACCTTGAAACAGAACCAGATAGGATAAAAATACGAAGATTGGAAGGGGATGTCTAGGGTCATTGAATCAGGATCCTTACAATTGCAAGTATCCATGTCATGTAACTGAGTTTGTCTTAAGTTTTTTTGCAGGCCTGAAAATACAATTATTTCATTATTATTTTAAAGAAGAATAGCTTCCTTTCTTTGAAGGTAAAACTCCATTTGTTTCTCCAGAGAACACCCCCTCACTATTTTAAATTCAGCTATTACCACTTTGTATAGGCAGACCTCTTTATCTATATTGCAACTCTTTTGTGCACTGTAGTTGTAGACCCCTTATTGTCTAAATTACCCTCCCCCTGTGATTGTGGAGAAGTCACTCTGTTCAGGCACATTTTACCACACACTAAGGCCGCTGTGCATATAGAATACATCCAGTCAAAGGCAGAAATCAGCTTCACACCAAAAACATGATCATGAGCCTGAAGAATATTTGCTGGCCAGATAGGTATCAGTCAAGGGGGGGAAGGTTAACTTCTGTTCTTCCTTGGAAGAGATCCTTGATGATGCTGAATTGTCATCGTTCAGGTCCCTGGTTTTTATCTTGAAAGTTTTTATACTTCTGTATGTTGTTTTCTTTTCCCATTAAACTGCTAAGTATTCCTACCTCAGTAATCCTGTGTTTGCAATTTTAACCTTCTTATCTTGGCTGGCTTTACAGAGCCTCTCTTTGCTCTTTCTCACCTTGCAATTTGCTTAGCAGCTAGAGCAAAGGTTACACAACTGGCTGTATCAGAGCTGGGCCTTGGATCTTTGGCTACAGGCAGCTCTGGTGGTGGGGGCAGGCCTTCAGGAGTGATTAGAGAGAGGTACATTTACAGCTATGACAGTACAAAGTACCATTGTATTTACAGTAATTAACATTTCCATCCACATCAGTGTGTTTATATTCTCACTTCTCTCATTGAAGTTGTTTACATACAGGCCACTCTGAATACATTAAAGATTTTATTACAATATTTTTCAAGAAAATGTTTCTGACCCATAAAACTTCCTTTACTAAAATACTGAAATACATGTTTTGAGGTCTGTTTTCTTTCAGCGCCACATTAAAGAAAAAGCATGCAACTGAATCTCTTCCCCATTACACTGTGCAGCCTTTGATGTGTGGTACTCCAACTAGATATCCAGATAACAGCAAAGGAACTGGATGCAGCATCAGAAGGTAATAATATATTCGTTCTTATTGACTGAAAATCTGTCCCAAAGGCCTATTTCTCTTCCTCTACAATGTTCTCTTATATTTACTGAGAAGCATTTCTATGGAAATACAGAAGTACATAGTGGTTTTATGGAGCATAAAGAAGAGTTCCGCTTAGTCCCTATCCAAAGCGTGAGCTGGTTTTTTCGAGTTTGTTTTTGTGTAATTGACAAAATGGAAAGAATGAATGGGTAAGGAATGAAAGGCCTAGAGTGGCGGAGTCTGGAGACTCGCAGGTAGATACATTTGCTGATTAATCCATAAAATATAACGTATGCACAACTTTGCAAATAAAATAATTGCATGTTAGTGGCCAATTTATGACTTCTGAAATCCAGGCATAGATTTTTATTTTCTTGCTAGAAACATCTAAATTAATCCTTTTCAGTGATACTTGCCAGCAATACAGTGTTGCTGATTAGAAGGGGTAAGGGTTGGTCTTACTCAGTTTTTTTCCTTGAATGTGCTTAAACTGAATAAAACCAGTTAAAGAATAGCAATACCTTTTAGCTAGAGGCACAAGGAAGGCTTATTATACCCATAGGGAAGGTTTAAAACAGATTTTCTTTTATTTAATATACAGTATATTTGCATGTGTAGGTCAAACAGTGAAACAACACAGGGAAAATGTTAAAACTAGTTGAAATGCAAATGCAGACTAATTTCTGGTTGTCATTTCTCTGTAATTTGTTTTGGTTAGTCTGTTTATCTAAGCCCGAACGTGGAGTTAAGGTGGGGATTTTGTTTTCATCAGGCTAAAATAGCCTCATGAAAATTTGCTGTTCCAAAGCAGGGAATAGCAGTGTTGGCATAAGCAGTTTTACACAATTCCTTTCCTGATGTTTCCTCCACATTTTGCCATCATGAAATATGAAAGAAAGTGAAACTTTGGGCCATTCTAATCCATGCCAATTTTTTCAGACCACAAGACAGCTCTGTAGAGATTAGAGATCATTGCTGGGAACCCAGACAAGATTCAAGATGTCCTCAATGTACATGTGTTGACACTCTGTGCTGTCAGACTGTACCTGGGCTTGTGGAAAAGGCAAGTGAATTTCAGAGCTGTCAATGAAATCCTAGCATGCCCCATGTCTCTATACTTAGAGCTCAACTAGACTAAGAGTATAAAACTAAATACAAATGAGATTTACCTAAAGCAAAAGTGTTAAGGGAAGGGATGTCACCAGAGGGACCATAGCAGGCTTGAGAGGTGGGCCTGTGTGAACCTCATGAAGTTCAACAAGGACAAGTGCAAGGTCCTGTACCTGGGACAGGGCAATCCCAAGCATAAACACAGGCTGAGCAGGGAATGGATTGAGAGCAGGCTGGAGGAGAAGGACTTGGGGGTGTTGGTTGATAAGAAGCTCAACATGACTCAGTAATGGGGGCTTACACTGCAGGAAGGCAACTACATGGTGGGCTGCATCAAAAGGAACGTGACCAGCAGGTCAAGGGAGGTGATTGTTCCCCTCTACTCCGCTCTTGTGAGACCCCACCTGTAGTCCTGCATCCAGCCCTAGGGCCCCCAAGACAAGAGGGACGTGGACCTGCTCAAGTGAGTCCAGAAGAAGGCCATGAAGATGCTCTGAGAACTGGAACACCTCTGCTATGGACACAGGCTGGGAGAGTTGGTTTTTTTCAGGCTCTGGTGCAGCTTCTAGTACTTAAAAGGGGAGCTACAAAAAATCTGGAGAGGGACTTTTTACACGGGCATGGAGTGACAGGACAAGGGGGAATGGATTTAAACTGAGAGAGAGGTAGATTTAGATTAGATATAGGAAAGAAATTCCTCACTATGATGGTGTTGAGACACTGGCACAGGTTGCCCAGAGAGGCTGTGGATGTCCTGTCCCTGGCAGTGTTCAAGGCCAGGTTGGACAGGGCTTGGAGCAACCTGGTCCAGTGGAAGGGGTCCCTGTCCGAATGATGATCAGTTAACTTGTTGTGGTCAGCATACATACATGCACATACATTCATGTGCAGGGACAAAACTGTGTTGCTTCATTAATAAGGAAAAAGGCCCACACTAGTAGAAGGAGAATTTTAAGATTCACAAGCCAGACAAATTATGGCAAAACAGTCAGCAGTGACAGATTTGGGTTGTCAGCAACAACTGTGAGCTATGTGCTTTTTAAAAACACTTTGGCACCAGAAAGGGCTTCTTGGTTTTAAGCTTATTATTCATCTTCCACACCTCTTCCAGCCATGATGGATGCTTTGAAGGAAAGGAAAGTAACCTAGGATGGTACTACAACTTTTTAACACAAATAGGTTGGCAGCTAACTAGAGTATCTTGTATGAAATATGTCCTGTGAATCTTTACTGTGTAGTTTATTCCGATTTATTATTTTTTTTGTGCTTACAAAATAGCTGAAGTTAAAAACATTCTTCCTTATGTCTTCAACCCACTTTCTTCGGCAGAGATACCACAGAGTTCAGAAGCTGCCTTGGCAAATATTGCCTGGTTGTTGCAGTCCTTAACTTCAGCAGTTAATGCTAAGAGCACAGGTGCCAAACACACAGCAGGGAAAACAAAAACACCTGAAAAGTTAGTTCAAAGAAGCTGCGAAGATGAGTGGAGACATGCAGAGGAGAGAAATAAGGCCTGAAGTCCATTTCTCAAAGGTGCTTATCTCCAGTTGGGATTCTTAGATGCCAGCTTTCTCCCTAGTGAAATAGTGTCATTTTAGTGTAGCTGAAAAGAAAATAGAAGGTAGCTGTAAAGATGCACTCCTTTAATTACCTTTTGCTGTGTAATGCAAACTGCAGTCCAGTTTTTCTAGTTAAAAAAAAAAAAATAAAAAGACTTGTTATTTCTCCCTGGATAAGCATGTTTCAGACCACATGCTGGTTTTCAGCTCTTCACATGGAATCACAGGTAAGTCATCTTGTCCAGCCTCTCACTTGCAGCAAGACTGTTGCCGAGTCTAGTTCATCTCATCATATTCATTCATCATATGCAACTTCATTTAGCCAAGTCTCAAAAATCTCCAGGGATGGAGTTTCCATGACCTTCCTGGGTAACCTGTCCAAAGGATCAGTCCCTTCCTGGTGAACAAGTTTTCCCTAATGCCCAGTATGAACTTCAAGTTGGGTCACTTGTCTGGAAAGTCTGACACCATCGTTTTTGTAACTCCATTTCAGTTAGTTCTGGTAGCTGCAGTTAGTTCCTATCAGCCTTCCTCTCCTCCTTGTCAAACTAAACAAGAGTTTTTCCCTCAAACTGCCCTTGTAGACCATGTGTCCTCTGCCTCAAGAGCTCTCTCCTGTACTTTCTCCAGTTATCTTAACTTTCTGCTCAAATCAGGTGGCACAAAGCTAGATACACTATTCAGAGTACGCCTCACCAATGTCAAATAGAAAGAAATGTACATGCTTCCTACAGTTTGCTGGCTGTAATCCTGCTGATGTGTGTGTTGTTTCCTTTATACGAGGGCATATCAATGTATACAACTTGAGATCCACCATGATGACCCCAGAAGCTTCTCAGCAGGGTTGCTCTTTAGCCAGTTGGTTTGAAGTCTGTCACAATGCATCTGAATTTTCTGCCTCAGGTGCTGAACTTTGCACTTCTCATGGCACTTCATGGAGTTTCTGTTGGCTTGACCCCCAATATCTCATTAAACTGAAAGCAATATTTTTCAGAACAAAGTTTTTCATTCAGTGTCTATCACACTGTAGAATTAATCTGGTGTGGTACTGAAGTACTTCAGTGGCAAATATCTTTGTAATAAGTGCTTCCAAACAAAACCTTTGGTCAGAATTTGCCACTTTGTTGTAATTGTTTTATTGCTGTAGAAGTTGGTCAGATTTCATTTGCAGAAACAGTGTAATGTGGGAATGAACAAGCCTTAGGCCTGTAATCTTGTTCTTTCTAACCTTGGAACCACTAGGCTTGAATTAGCCTGTGCTCTAATTTTATAGCAGATAGGACGGATCCTGAAAGAAATTTTGAAGAGAGCTGGATTGACTCAAGGCGTCCCAGGCTGAGACCTGGAGCCGTAAACTGTGACAGATGTTTGCGGATCTCTGAAGAGATTCTATATAAATCGAGAACATCTACATTTAGATTTGCAAATGAAATCTCTGTTCACTTCATGTAGGTCTGGCGGCTTGAGGAGGAGGAGCAGGAGAGAACGATAGTAACCCTCTTCCTTTTTCAGAAATGTACCAATGTTGATTGAATTATACCTTTATAGCTATGAAATGTTGTTCACCAGCTGGTAGGATAACATGCCTCAGACTTTGCCTATTGCTCTTTCACAGCATGGTTACAACTTTATAATGCAATCACAAACTCGTGGAGGCAAAACCACAGCTGTTTAAGCCCATAAAATAAGTGCTTTACAAGAAAAAACGTAATCAGTAGTATCAAGTATTTTGTCAATTATATTAGCAATAGAAAAATAGAAAACAATGCCTATTTGACAACAGGCTGGTTTCAAGATATTTTATTTGCATAATGCTTGTCTTTTCACACTATAGAAAGTAGCAAGACATCATAAAAGGGATATACCCATTATTCACGATTTTAAATAATCTGACTTGCATGTGGAAATAAGTCTGAACTAGATTTTATATTGTTATAGTTTGGGGTTTTTTTAAACACAGGCAATTATTGTTTGTTGTTTTTTAACTAATCTTGTTTCTTCAGAGGCTGATACATTGTATGATCCTGCAGTTAGCAAATTAAACATTTTCTTATTAACTGCAATATAATTGGCACCTTATATGACTCAGAGTGCTGGTGCTGAGAGTAAAGTACTCAGAATTACCCTGTCACATCTGTGGGGCTGATTAGATGTAAACATCAGTCATGACAATTTAGGTTTGCTGTAGCTCATGTGGCTTCTCCAGATGCCCCTGAACTATACACATGGCTGCTGACTGAGACTGCTTACCAGATCTGTGCTGGTTTCAAAAGACAGAAGTAATTCAGAGAAACAGGATGAACAGTATGAGTCTGTCTTGCACACACGTATGAACTTTGAAAGCATTTCGAAGCTTACATTAGTTTTCCATTTAGCTTAAGTGTGTGATTTGATTAATCAGTATTAGATGTTTTGATTCCTTTACCTAACTTCAAGTTTGAGAAAGCTATTGTGAATTCGCACCCTTTCAGCGAATGTACTCCTACTTCAGTCTTGCTGTCTTGTTTCTATTTAATTCAGTGGCTATAGGAATAGGAATGTTTGCATGTTTTGTTCTGATTATGAAAACATTGTTTCTTTAATGTTAAAGAAGTAGTTTCTTGAACTCTTTATATCTATCTACCTTGTTTTGGTGGCTTTTCAAGCCATTTTTTGAAGTACTTGTTTAAAGCTTAATAGACTTAACTCTTGGGAAGTATCATCCTGTAACAGGAAGACCTTGTTATCCCACCATAGAATATGCCTCCTGCAGCTCAGGGTCAGGTAATACCCCAACAGAAAGAGGAGAATATGTTAACGTGTGTGTGGTACAGTGCCAGCAGTCAGCTGAAGTAAGATGATTATGCTGCTTCTTCAGAGAACCAGTTCCTGGATTATTGGCATGAATTATCTGGTGAAGGTTTTTTAATATTGTGGAACTGTAGGATTATAAGTTATTGCACTTCACTGCTCAGTCATTACAAGGAAAATAAAACAAGTTACCTGCAGTATCAGTTTTATTTCCGGACTGAGATTATTTTATGCTTAGTCATGTATCAATTTGAAAATGCAGTTTAGTGAGCCTAATTCCTTCCAAATGTGAGTATTTAACTTCTGACACATTCATACTTTTGCAAAAGTAATAATCTGAATTTTGTGGCCTCTAGTTACAACCAGAACAGAAATGATGTGGAGTATCAAAAGTTCCTCTGAAGTCTCTTGGTACCATGCAGAACTGGAATTGCAAGAATGTGCATTTGAGGGACCAGGCTTCCTAATTTAAGATATATTTACTCATCAAATAATTGAAGAAGGATTGCTATTGTTTGTGGAACCTTGTGCCTCTGTTTTGCTGAGTTAAGCAGAGATCTGGCTATGATCTGGTGTAGCTGTTTGGAGCAATTTTGCAACCCTGTAGAAGTTCAGAAGTTGCACTTTCCAGAGCAGTCAGCATCAGGCTTGCAGTGGAGAAGCAGGATTGCATAGCGGAGATGGAAAGAGACTAAGAAATAGCAGCATGTATCTTCAAGAAGTGTATTATCTTTATGTTTCTGGTTGATACTAATTTTGGTGGCATTCACACAAGTTATGCTTGCTAAAGGTTAACTTCAGCTGTGTTGCAGCTCTTGGTGTCAGGGCTTATGTAATCATCAGAGCATCAGTGCCACTCCTTATTCATTTCTGAGGAAGCCAAAACCACTTCAGCGAAAAATCTCATCACAGTAAATTTCTCTAAATACGGTATTTTTTTTACTAAAGTATCAAAAAAAGAATGTGTTTGTCTCAAGTGGCTTTGAAATACTTGACAAGGGGCTTTGTGTAATAGATTTTCAAAATAATACTGTCCTATACTGTTTGCATACTCTTGTCATAAATATCTGGTAGAATAGAGGAATGCATTCTTCTGCATTATTTTCCTTTGGTTTACATTTAAGACATTGATGCCTAAATTATATTTCTTCATTGTGATCTGATACAATAGTTTTGTTTAAGGAATGTATTAAAATACTTCTATTTTTAAAATATGCTCTGATCCTGAGTTAACTACTTATTTTAATTCTCTACATGTAATTTTTTTTTTTTACCAATGAAATTCCCCATGGTTATTCATACATCACTTCTGTTCAGGGATTTGGAATCTGTTCCTCCCCTTGATTTTTGTAGGACTGGAAATCTTCTACTACATTATCATGTATAAAAAGGAAAAGCCTAATAATTCCATTGGTGCTTCTTTTACTTTCTCTGTGGCAAGGATAGTTCTGTAGACCACACAGACCACATCTAGGTGCTAGTGAAGCCAGAAAAGTCTCTTTAAATCTCAGTGGAGGGTGAATCCAATTTCATGAGAATGGATAATAGCTTTTAGATCAAAGGTACCAGTATGTTGCTGTGTGATGAAGATGTATCTCAGCACTCTGTTCTGCCCGTTCCTTGAATGGAGAGCAGTGCTGTAATGTATTATAATCCAGCACTACAGCCGCAGTCTGCCCAGGCAATACTACTGTAGTTAAGCAGCCTCAGTTAGTCAACACTGAGATTCTGAAAAAGCTGAGATTTAAACAAGTTTGTGTTCCCATTAAATATAAAATCTATATTTCCAGGATACTTTCCTATTTGAAATTTAGTTTAAAACGTTTTCCATTTAGAAAGTGAAGTGTCTGCTTTCATATTCCTGATCCCAAAGTGAGTGGAATGCCCCAGCTTTCTGCAGCTCCTGTTCCTGGACCAGGGATATCTCTGTTTCACTAGAAGATTATTCGCTGGCTGTGAATGAAGGCAGTGTGGCTGTAGCTTGTGTGAGGGCTTCAGCAGAGGACTTCCTGTGCAGTGTTTGCAAGATAATTCACATCTTAACTCACATCTGGATCAACGTTTGCACCCCTAAAATAAGACTATAAGCTGGGAGAAAAGACCGTGTGGGGTGCCACAGAGCTGATGGCGATCAGCATCCTCTGGGAGGTGCTAGAGCTTTACAGTATTCCCAGCTTGTACATAGTGGGGCGTTATCTTCTTCAGGAGGCACCGATTGCTATTTAGAGAACTTGGGGAAGCTGAGGAAGAGCAGTCTTGAAAAACTGTTTCCTTAACAGCATTATGCTCATTATATCGAAAGCATTAAAACAGTATATGTACTTATTTTAGATCGGTCCTCTGTGTGGCACTGTTATTTAGAATTACTGCTAATTTTAAAAAAGTAAATTATAGAATTTTTCAGTCAGAATGAAAGATTTCAGCCAGAAAAACAGAGCATTATTTCTGCATTTAGCACTCTGTGTGACAGCACGTCCATTGACAATGATACTGAACAAAAAACCCACCTCAGTTACTATTTTTTAATCCAAGCCTAGTTGCTCATACCTTCTTTTAACTGCCATAATTATGGTCATAATGCAGCAAAATCAGGACGTGATCCTCTGTTCCTTCAGAGGACAAACAACGTAAGGAAAACAGTTTTACCAAGGCCATCTCAATAAAGGAAGTGTCTTCATATTTGTCTCATCAACCTTTCACATGCCTAGTGGTTATTTAAGCTTGTTTAATAGAGCAATTACTGTAGCACCAGAGTGTTTTTCATTTTCTCGGTGTGAATAACTCAGGTGACTACTGTGGCTATCTTAGTACCTTCCTTGGATCCCACAGGGACAGTGGCTCTTTGCATGTCCTGAGGACTAGTGGCCTCTTTCTGTGCCCCCCTCGCTTTTGCTCTGGAGAGCTCTTCCTGCCTTTGCTCCAGGTGGAATGGCTCCTGCAGCTATGCTTACATGTCTCTCACCTCTGCATTAAAAATCTCCTCCTGTCTTTCATGCACAGATAAGGAAACAGTTTTGCTTATGTGGTAACCCTATAGTAAAACAAACAAACAAACAAATAAATAATTAAAAATGAATAAAAATAATACATAAAAAAGGGAAGGGTAAATTGAATCTTGGCATTGTTCTCTTCTTCATGCTTTCGTGAATACTTAAAAAAACCAGCAGACCTGTTGTTTCATCTCAATCCATTTTGGGTATTTAGCTTCTTTTTGAAGCATCAGTAAAACTTTATAGTTAGAGGACTTTATCTTAGCATTATTTTGAACTTTCAGACTTTAATCTAACTTGTTATAGCATCATAATATTGTATTTCAAAAACATTTCCAAAAGGCAATTTTAGTTTACACTGGAGTTCCTCGTATCTTTTAATGGTATGACATATTAATGCTGAGGTTTTGGGGATTTTTTTAACTGTGGTTATCTAAAGAAAAGCTACTGAATATATATATGGCCTGACTCTCTACAGTGCTTGATAGCTGTAGTGCCCAGAAACCCCAGGATTAGAGTTTGGTTCAGAGCCTAAACTTAATGGCTTTATTAGCCTAAGAAGTTTCCAAAGCTCTTGAGGTGAAGCTAAGCTCATTTTTTATGAAAACAAAGCACACAACTCTCGGGACAACTAGTGTCTGCATGCCAGCTCTCAGTCTGGCAATATATAAATAGCAGGAGAAGTAGGAAGAAGTATTTGACCAGCTGCATAGCATTGTGCAATTGCATAACATTACATTGCTGAACTTTCTCAGCAAAGCTAATTGCTTCAGACAGAGGCATTGCACCAACTCTGCAGGTCTTGATCCTGATCTAAAATAAGTAGATACACTGTTTTAAAGCTTTGAATATAATGAGCATAATGCTGTTAAGAAAGCAGTATTTCAATCAGCCATGTGTGATTACATGGCTTTGCACTGTGCCCTTTGCTGCAGCTTTAGCACCTTGCTTCACTGGATCACTGGCCTCTGGTACAAATAATATGGTATTTTACCTGTCCAGGCCTGCCATGCAGTCAGACATCTCTGAGTTGAGCTACAAGACATCTACTTCTTGTCAGCTCCTAGGAGCCATCTAAAAAAGTTACAGCCGTGTGCTGCTGCAGCATGCCCTGTTGAACCTGTCATGACATCCCCTCTGATCTCCTGTTGATTTGCTTAGTTTATGAGATTTGCACATTGTCGTGGTTTAAGCCCAGCCG
>NW_009920434.1:12802-47558 GCF_000696875.1 Nestor notabilis | reverse complement strand
GGTGCTGGTTCTGTTGTCTTGGAAACTCCCTGTGGAAATCGTTGTTTCCTCAGTAAAACAAGTGGTGGTGGGTTCAGCTCCGCGGGCAGTGGGAATTCCACCCCTCCTAAAACACCTGAGTTCCGCTGTGGGATAACTGGGAATTTGCAGGAATCCGAGTCCCGTTGTGAGGTTTGGGGGATATGGCAAGCTCGCGGGACAGCCTGTGCATCTCCTGGCTCCGTGTGCTGGGTTTCATACGTTTGTACCACAGCAACCACACAGTGAGTGATTCTGTCCATCACCTGCTTTTGTTTTGGATCACCAGGCGTTGTGGGAACTGCTTCTGATGTTGCTTTTATACCATACAAAATATGTAGAAGATACTGGAAGTTTCAACCTTTTATCAATAAAGGTTGAATTATTAGTCCCATCACCTTACTATCGTTACACCCACTATAGTTTGCAGAGATAAATAAAAGCGTCCCTCAAAACTCACCTAACTTCCCTAAGTCAGTACAAATGCTGTACACAAGTCTCCTTTTCCCCCTTTTTTCACCTCCAAACCTGACCAGGCAGTGGCCAGACTTAGTTATGGAGTCCAAGAGCCTGCTCCCGAGTTTCCACAGCACTGGGCACACAAACCCGATAAAGGCCCACGCTGCCTTTCATAAAGGCCATGGCTCAAATTAGTTTTGATCATCCACATGCTTGTATTACTTCTGAATCATGGTTCAACTCTTAACTTTTCTACCATCCAAATCCTGGCTAATGAGTTTATTCCAGCTCGGGCAGTATTTTTGAAATAAAATCATTATTTAACTGGTGCATTGTTTCCACTAAAAGTGTTTTTAATCTGTTAGTACTGCCTGATTGGTAGTCTCACAAGTGTTTTGTAGGCCAGCATTCTAGAAGGTACAGATGATTATAGAGATGGGTTTCTCTTTCGTGTGCCTGATCTGGAAAGGGATCTGACTTTCAGAGGGTGAGTGTTTAAGCCTTTTCAAAGTGCAGATGGCTTTCATCTAGGACTGCTTAATACACTCTGGTGAGAATAAAGGTAACTTGGCATCCAGCATGCTGGGGGCATAGGGATACATCATCCCTTTGATTTGCACAGATCTTTAGGAGACGATTCAGGTGCCCAGTACCAGTTTGTGTTCCGGGATATCGTGTATGGCTGCAGCGTGCCACGAGTCTCCTATACATGCCACGCTGTGCCTGAGATGCCTAATGCAGATGTCTCGGGTACCCCAGGGTGTCTGAACGAATAAATAACCCAAGTTGCATTGGGAATTGACTCACGACCTCACTGCCTGCTTTTTGTTTAGGTAGTGCACCCAGATGGAGGTTTGTCATGTGTTATGCTAAATATAAAAAAATAAAATAACCATTGATCATGCTGGGTAGACAGGACATGACTCTAAAGAGCTCTACTGAAATATCCACATATGGTATGTTGCATGATACTTTATTTGTCCCAGATGAATTGAGATGATAGATGATAGCTGGGATCTGAACTTGTGCATCAGGAAGTCCACTTTGAATATAAAGGGGGCAGTATGTGTTTTGTGAAACTACCAATGTAAAGAGGATGTAGTGGAAGAGTGGGTTTCAGTTTTATTGGAATGATGACATTTCTGTGGAAACAAGGCAGTTGTTTATAGCCCTGTCTGCAGCTTGTGAAGCCAGGTCAGAAGTGGGGCGTGGATGGGGTTAAAGCGCCAGCGGGGGCTGCCAGGATGGGTGCAGTAGGGCTGGGGAGCCTCAGCCTCAGCCAGGCACTGCCCTGCAGGCTGGGGTTGAGCAGCGCCTCAGGGACAGGCAACAGCAGGAACCCGAAGGAGGTCACTGCAGTTTCACAACTGGCTGAGGGGTGTGGGGCTGTGTGTGTATGTCTGCATGTATACACATGGAGAAAGAAACATCCAACATCTCAGCTGCTGAAAGAAAGCAGGGTATTTGGCTGGCACCCACTGTAAACTGTTTTGCTTTGATTCTGTAGGCAAACCAGAGGGAGAAAAAGAGAGAGATGGAATCTACAGAAGTGATATTTTCTTGCATGTTTGGAACATAGTGACTGAAGAGAACAAAGTTCTTCAGGTGATACATCTTTAAAAGCAATCTTTACGGAGGAAATAGCTCTTTGAAATCCACAGACAGCTTTTGACAGTAAAGAGTTTAGAGTTGGCTCTAGTAACTGACCACTTTTTGTTAAAAGCATTGATGAAACATTCTTAATACAGAAATGAAGTACAGAGTCTATGATCATATAATTTTTCTTTTTCAGCGTTCCATTTTCTTTTACGTTTTTTTTTACACTTTGGTATCTGTAGTAATGAGATGAAAGCTGAGGTGGCTCTCTGGAATACTGGGTAAGGGTAACTGCCTTCTGTGGAAAGTGGCTGATGACAGCTGTAGACCTTTTTATTTCTGTACTGTAGTACGTTTTGTGCTGAGTGCCCTCTTGAGGTCCTGGGCACACAGTGACCTGGACGAATCCGGGGTAGTGTGGCTGTACCTGAGCTGTCCATGAGTTCTTCCTTTAAAGATTTTCCCTCTCTTTTTCTGTCCTTTGGGAGAGAAGTTCTAACCAACCTAGTCTGGGGGAACACAATTAAGTCAGCTTTTACTTTAAGACAGAATTACGGGCAGTGAGTTCCTCGGGTTAAAAAATTAATTCAGAACTTCGCTTTGCTCTGTCGATGTATAGAAATGTGCTTCCTACTTATGTTTCTGGTTTTTCCCTAGTTCTGGCTGACGCTAAAGGGAAAGTCTCTTCTCGTCAGATGTATCAGAGATCTCAGGAGGAAGCCTGTTGTCCTTATTCTTCCAGCCAAGCTCTGTAGTCGAAGGAACTCTGGATAACTTCAGTAAGTACAGTAACTTTCAGGTGCTTATCTGGTTTTCTTACAGAATGTAAATTCTTTGCATTTGCCGACTTACTCCAATTCCCCCCCCCAAAATGCCTGCAGTTATCCTGACCAGCATGCTATCTTCATTCAATACATTTGTTAAATATCCTGAGTTTAAGAAGTAGAATTCAGTATTTTGTTGTTATTAGCAATATCTGGTTCTGCCATGGAGCATTTTGCCTTTGAAAAACCTTTAGAAATATATTTTGTTTGGACTCTAGATGCACTTATTTTGCTGCTAGTGTAGCAGGTGTTATTCTTAACCATTTTTTTTTTTTTAGGAGAAATCTTAAGTTTAGAGGAAATGAGCACTCGATTATTTAAATTTCCTGAGATTAGAGGAAGAACACTTTGGCAAACAATGCCTCTTCACTTCAAAACCTCTCCCCATAAATTATGTTAGGAGATCTTATTAAAAGTCTGTAAAAATTTCCTATTAAAAATGGTTGATTGCAGTCCAGACCATCACAGCTTTTGTGCTTTCAGTGAAATACCACAGCTGTCGCAAAGAAATATATTGTGAGACAAAAGGTTTTGTTTCCTTAGTCATAAATTATTTTGGTGATATCTGAAGTAAGATAAAACTTTCACTTACGTTTGAGTGAAGGAAGATTCCAGTGATAACTTATTCAAAAATCTATAAAAAGAATATAAGAATGTAGATCTAGATAGCAAATTAGAATCAGACTTCCTTTTTGTTTAAGGAAAGCAATTATTTGTGAAGTCATTGAAGATTATAACCAAGGATAATAGCATAACTTTGCAAAGCACAGTGCCTTTATCTCAGTACAACCTGAAGTTTAAGCTTTCAAGTCTGACCTTCAAGAACTATTTAATAGAATCCTTTAGTGATGGCTAGTTTTTAAACCAATGTAGAACAATAGTAAGTAATCTGTTTACTAATTATACTCACAAACAAAAATAGACCCTCTTTTTTTAGATTTTAAAGAAGAATTAAACAAATTGGCTTTGACTGTAATTTCTGTTGGCAAATGCGTTTTCTTCTAAGGCATTCTGCAAAAACAGCAGCCTTTTAGAGGAAGAAGAGTTCTATGTACACCAAATAGACTGTGAAGTATTTGCTGTCATTACTGATATTCTGTTCACCCAATCAAGAAGTATATTCCACGTATGACTTGTGTATATAATGAAAATATAAAATTACAGAGTATATACTAAAGATTATTTTCCAAAATCAGTTGCCAAATAATTTTGAATTAAAGATAAATTAGGATATTCACCATTTGCTCATGTTACTGCTTTCTGCATAATGGTCACATTTCCCAGCCTCCTCCCCTGCTCGTTGTAGAGATTACTGAATAAATAAAGATAGTACAGGTGCTAGAACTCAGGAGTTTGAGATACATGTGGGGTTGTGTCTGGAAAAATACATATGCATTTTCTGACTATCAATAGTATTCATAACTAAGCCAGTTCTCTTTACCCAGTGCCATCACAAGAATTTACTGTAATTTGTTTATCTGTATGTTTTTCTCAGGAATGTAGAAAACAAAAATGCAAGATGGCCTTCCCTTCTGCTGTGTAATCTAGAGAAACAGAGTATGCCATCTTGAGCCTTTAATAAGATCCATTCCCATAGCCCCCTATTTTTTTTCCGAGTGATTTTTCTTATAAATCAAAATTCATCTTCATAGTGCTTTTTTATAGCAGCATGTGCTATGCATTCTTCAGGTCAAACTTGCTCAAACTGAAAGAACTATGAAGATAAATATCTAGCAAAAGGTCTAAAGCTAAATAACCAGCTTTTGGGAATTATTTCTTTCGTGAAGATGAAGATATGTATTTCATGTCTCATATACCTGGGTCAGGGACAAGGTGAGTCAGGAGTTGGTGTTGTTGAGATCCATGAGTTAATGCATACCAGCGTAAATGAGGTACCTCGGGCATTGCTGAAGGGTGTGGGGGGTACTTTTGGGGTTGGGGAGGGGCACCTAAAACCTCTGTGGGCCTCTGTACCCCGCTAGGATCTAGCTCTATGTTCTCACTTATGCAGAATGGTCTTTTACAAGTAATCCCACTGATGTCAGTGAGACTTCTCTGTAATAAAATGCTGTCTGACAAGAATATGGATATCAGAATCTGGCCCTGCTTGTACTAATTCCATTTTAATGAATACTTAAATGGAGCTGTTATTAAAAAAGTCTATTTCCTAATATTCAATAAATCAAAACTATAAAATCAGTTTGCCAGTTGTTGCCACTCTAGTCAAAGCCAGTTTCTCTTGTATTGAAAAGAGTAGTACATACTGTCTCCATCGAGGAGGGATTAACTGTAATACTTTTATCTGCTTCATAAGATTTATTTCTAATAATGAAGAGTAAAGAAAAATGGGGGAGCTTTAAACATTTATTATTTTTATTGCAGCACCATATATTCATGAGATGATTCACAAACACAGAATTTGTTTGAAAGCTTGTTTCATGAGTGAGCAACTTCAAAACAGAATTTAAAAAAAGCTTTATTAATTTCTCTGATCATATCCACTTAATTTTGTAAGATGGAGTCTTAGGCACTATGCAGTAATGCAGAGATACATATTAAAGCCTGCTAAAATTTTGTAGGCCAGTCATCTAAAGATTCATAGAGCAGTAGTGTGGCATGCTGCTGGGGAAATCACCTGACAGAAGTCCCCACTGTTGTGAAACAAGGTTGGACTCTCTGTATGTGAAATGTTTTGGATCTGATACATGGAAGAGGACTGATCTGCTTAACTTCCATGGTGACATTCATACCAAGGAGTAGGAAGGGGGATTATGATGCTTTGGACTTTGTTGCACATTGACAAAATACAAATAAAAAGCAGCAAAGGGAGGGGTAAAAAGAAATTGAATTAGTTTAACTGAAAGATAAAACTACCATGGTATTGAGAGATGGCAGACGAATTCTAGCAGAGTATTATTTCCTTGGAATTTGCTATATCTTTGAAATCCAAAGGGTGGGGAGTGTTCAGCTCCCTCAAGATGTTCATCTAGGCAACAGGGAAGTTTCCTGATATTATGCCTTTGCAGATGCCAGGTTTCCAGAGTCTCTAGCTTTGATCCTGTCCTCCAGACACCCGATGTGGGGCCAAGGATGCCAGCTCCTCCCTTGCTCTGCAGCAGCCTACCAGGCTGTTTTTATAAATGGTGTGTTTTCTCTAACCATAAATACTGCTCCTGAAGGGGATACTGAAATGCAGATAATAGGACTTTTCAGTAATGGGTCTTCTAATGTCAGCCATTCTTTTTAAACTGTTCAATTTTCAACAGAATTAAAGATCTACACAGTATATTCTACCTCCTGCAGACTGCAGTTGTTAAAAGAAAATAAATCACTTAAACAGGGTCATGAGCAACAAAGGCCAGTGTGGGTTCAAAGTTTACAGGTCTCTGCATTTATCAGGTAGAAATATGCTACATTTCACTATTTCATAAAATATCCTTTTATGAAAAAGCCATCAATCTTTGTATGGCCTACTAAAACTGGTTCCTCAAATGAAAGAAATGAATGATGACACCAAATCAAGAAATCGTTTATGAGTTTATATTTTTGCAAGACCACCATGACTCTCACATACGTTTTCAATTTTGGTAAGGATGTGATTATCATGTGGATATGTTTTACTCCCACCATCTGTACTAAGGGATCTGTCAGAGCTGTATACCCCTTCTTGGGCAGTTCAGGATTTGTTCAGATTTTTTCATTAATCTGTAGTGGTTTTTATCCAGCGATAGTTATCATTTCTGTACATTATCTACAGATTTTCTGGGTTACATATATATATACATATACACAATTACATATATCATATTCAAGTTCACATAAAACTGTGTCTAAATAACCTAGTTATATCACAAAGGTTTTTAACATTTCTGTGGAATGATTTTTGTGTGATTTCTGTCACACACTCTACAAAACATCATCTTAGTTATGGAGTTCTTTTATCTTCTGGTCTTTCCTTACCATTGCCACACTTTCTCTAGGAGTCACCAAGCTCTTCAACCAACTGGACAATTTAGGTACATAAAAACAATATCGTTTAGTCATGCTTAGGTATTGTAGAACTACAATACAGTGGTTTGGGGTAGGAATAATATAAGAAATGAGTTTATTTCTCATCTAGTAATGGCAACCAGTACAACAACCAGCATGCTGCACTGTAATAAGGAAAAATGATTTCTGTTCTGGTAAATGGCATGATGTCCCTTTGTGGCTGCACAAAGCAAATGAGCTTGGCCTTTCTAGGTCTCCACTGAAAACAGACACAAACAAATTAATATGGTTTACTAAGTATCAATCTCAGAAGAAGAAGGACAAATGGGGAAGTTAGTTTGAACTTCTGAGAAAGAACTTGATGCTTGGGTTTTTAAGAGGAGTATTTTGTTCCTTTTGCTGTGGAGTTAATTTTGAAAAAAGCTATCATTCTTGCACTGGTTTTTAGGAAGTTCACCTTTTTTCAGTTTACTTAGGAATTATCTTTTTAAACTATCTTTGATTCAGTGATGAAATACAAAGTTAAAGAATGTTCTGTGCTTCCTTTGTAACTGAGAAGTTAGACTTTCAGTCAAAGAATATATGCTACCTGAACATGTATTTATTCCTGTCAACTGTCTCTTGCGATACCACTGAACACACTGGAAAGCCTTTCCTACAGAGAAAATAGAAGCATCTTTCAATGAGCACTTCCCATGACAAGCCCACCATCTTCCTGACACAAAATCTATCTCGTCTGAACAGGCTGGAAGGTAAACAAAACTTTCTAGTCAGCTGGTGATGACCTTAGAGAAAATGTTGCTGTTAGAGCAGGCAAGATAGGATGTTGTGGATGTTAAATTTGTTTTAAATGCATCTCAGAAGAACAGTACTTCTATGAAATGTGAGGGCTTCTGTTCCATGAGCTCCTCAAAGCATCTTGAAAAAAATTCACAGAATTCTGCAACAACTCCCTCAGATGCCAGAATGCCCCCAGATCCACAGACTGAGAAATGAGAGTTCAGTGTGCTTTGTCTTTACCTCTCAGTACTGTACTCTGTTGTTCTTGCAGCCAAGGGACCATGGATGAATCGCACATCAAAAACATCCAAAGCAGCTGGAAGAGTCCGAGGCTATGTGCATAAAGCGTAAAAAGCACATAACCCACTTTGAGAAGGTGTTCATCACTTAATGGATTCTCTACCTGAAGAAAAGCAGATCAAGACCTTGGCAGCTTTAGGTGTCAGAAGGGCACTTTCCATTCTAAGCAGAATGGAAGCGTTATCTTAAAAAGTATCTTAGAAGAACTTTCCCTCCCTTTGACCCATATAAAATCTGTGGAAACCTTGTTAAATGTCCAAGAAATGGCAATATTTTTCAAATGGCTAAGATAGTTGAATTCCATTCTGGTGATCATCTACACTGTAAACAGTGTGTGTAATCTTAAATTTGAAGATGAAGTCTCTAAGGAAAACTTTATTAATGTGTTCTGTAAGTGCATGCAGTTTTGCAAGTGCATTGGCATGGTCACATAGGAGTGTCATAATGTGTCATGGAGTTTGGCATGCTGCAGCTGATCATGGCTGTTGGGAGGTGATCTGGAGGATGAGGGATGGAACTCCAGGACAGGCTGTCAGAACAAGTTGTCCAGGGAAGGCAGGGGAAAATGAGTGGAAAGGTTCTTCCTTGTATCTTTGCAGCCACTGTTTGACATGCCATGAAATTTAAACATAATTCCCTTCTCTAATAAAACATTGAATGTTTTTATAGTCTGTCATTGATTACCAAATCATAACAGTAAGAGATCTGTAGCTGATCCATGGAATCACACCACTTTTACAGTGTTTTCAATTATAATTTTATTAAAGAGTGAAAGATGTTCTGTGAGAAGTACTGAAAAATAGCTATTCAGAAAAAACTGGGAAGCTGGTTTTCACGATGTTTTAAATTAGTCTTTCAACCCTATAAAAGCCAGGGGTTCCACTAGTTAATTATGTGCTGTTACACTTTAGTTTCATTAAAAGTCAGTTATAATACAGAATAAACACAGAGTGCCTGTTTTCTCTGTATCTGTCATTATTTAACCTGCATTTGCTGAATACCATCTTACTCAACAATTCTCTAAGCTCTGTGGTCCCTTTCCTGACTGTCTCTCCCCATCAAGAAATCTTTTCAGGCTTCTAAATATTTGGCTGTGGCTCTGACCCTCTTTGTGAGAAGAGGTCCCATAAGTTGTCTCGAAGAAAAGGTTTTGAAGGATATACCCCTCTCTAAGGTACCAGAAGTACAGCATACTACTCTTGCGTAAAACTCTCACAAGAGAGCAGAGGTATCTCTAAAACAGTGCAGCTTTCCATTGCTGAGGAATCCCTCTCACTAGGACTTACACTGCCATTATTATTCTCCCTTGCTATTTAATTCTAAAAGCATGGTGATATGTGATATGTATTTGTCTTGCTCTGTCCTCAAGGACATACTAATGTGCTGCTGGGTTAGAAATACTTTCTTTAAAAGTACTCAAATGCTGGAAAACTATTTTTTTCAGGGTAGCTGCAACCTGAGAACATCTTTTTGTAGGGAAGAGAGCAGTTCAGAAACTTCTTAACCATTTAAATGCACTGCTGGGTTTTGTAATGTAACTTTTTTTTAAGTTACAGTACATAATGATGTATGGGCTATGAAATTCAAATAATGTAGAACTGTTATTTTTTCTTTCTTTTCTGTAGAGTTAACTTTTATGACAAATCTCAATTTTTGAAGAGCTCTACCTTGCTTCTGTAGCTTAGGCATAACGCATGTTATTCTTTTGGGGTTTTTTAAGTTTACTATAGCCTGTTGTCCTTCTTGCCTGAGAAATGTCTTCAGGGAACCATGTGAATCCAAAGAGTTAAGTTGGAAAAGACCTTTGAGATCATCAAGTCCAGCTGTTAACCTAGTGCATCACTAAACCACATAGCTGGGTTTTTGAAACCATGACACCACTAAACCATGTCCTTAAGTTCCACATCTACGTGTCTTTTAAGTACCTCCAGGGATGGTGACTCCACCACTTCTCTGGGCAGCCTGTTCCACTGCTTGACAACTCTGTCAGTGTAGAAATTGTTCCTAGTATCCTGTCTAAACCTTGCCTGGCACAACTTAAGGCCATTTCCTCTTGTCCCATCGCTTGTTACTTGCCAGAAGAGAAACCCAGTGTAGAAATTGTTCCTAGTATCCTGTCTAAACCTTGCCTGGCACAACTTAAGGCCATTTCCTCTTGTGCCATCGCTTGTTACTTGCCAGAAGAGAAACGAACCCCCACTTTGCTACAACCTCCTTGTTTTAACTCCTGTTAGCATTTGGCTGGATTCTGTGTCAATTGCCTTGTGTGGAATTGGTGGTTTTACATTTGGTCTCCCACTTTTCCAAATCACCAAGAAAACTATCTGCTTACAAGGTAGTTACATGGCTGTGAATGTTCGATCATCTGACGGCTTTGAACAAAAGTAGTTAGTTATGTTGCGGTGTGTGTTAGTTTTGTGCCATGTGAAGGCTGACAGAGATTGCATTTCTGTGTTTTGCTGCTCAGTCCAGACCATAGCCTCTAGAGGTAATGGAACTCTGCAGAACCTCACTGGAGCAGATCACCAAACAGTGCAGGATTTCAGGAGCTGATGCACTTTTATTGCTACAATATTCTTGTCATTAGAGTGATGGGTTTGGTATTGTGGTTTCATGTATCAGTGTAGTTTTACATCTAAAAGCTGAGCCCTGTTGGTAAGCTGGATACCTTTTCTTAAAAAAACAAGGTTTTCTTTTGTTCTTAGAGATGAGTTGTTTCAAGTAATAGGCTTCTGAGTATATAGATTCGTATTTGCTATAGTGAAAAGACTAGATGCCTGTATATGTGGAACAGCTGGAGTCCAACAGTGGCAACTGGAGGGAGGCTTTGCAGTTACTGAGGCTCCAGATACGAGAAACTCCTGTGAGAAGCATCATAAGGTTTACCAGAGTATGGCTCGATCATGAATTAAATGGGTTTGTCCAGAAGAGTGGCACCAATAACCAGCTACTACCCTTGGCCAACAGCAGATTGGTCCTGCTGTTGGCAAGATTACGTTTTGCTCTGAGAGTAGGTTATAAGCACCATGTTTGCTGTTGCATCTCTACTTCTGGAACTGCCAGGCAAGCTGCAAATGCTTGCTAGATGGACTGAGTCTCAGACCGCTGTAGCCCAGTATAGCATTATAAAAACCAGAACAATCCAGCCAACTTGATCAAATCACCAAGGGTATCTGTTTATTACTCTAAAAAAACCCAACACATAGTTCTTTTCCCCCCTTCTCTTAAAGGAACACAGTAGAAGACTGAGATTTTTTTATCATCACATCTTCACTGGAGCAGGTGTCTACAGGCAAGTTGTAAAGTCCTGGATTGTGGTTTATAATAGGCATGTGTAAGTTACAGTCATTTATGTATTCATTCTTTAGTGAAGCAGAGGGCATCTCTAACCCCACTGTAAGAGTTACGGTGGTTCAGTTCCATACTCACCAGTGATGATTCAGGTTTCCTCTTAGCTGCCTTCTGACATCTGTAGGATACACATTTGCATGAATGTCCCAGCACAACTTGGGAGTGATACGAGGGGTCACAGAGTGGTGCTGTGCTGAGTAATCACAATCTCCTCAATCTCTCATGGCCAATTTACAAGGAAGAGCTGGGTATTTTGGAATCCCAGTGTTGCCCTAGGAAGTCATTGCTGTGTAAAGTCAGGCCACAGGTCCCAGAGGCAAGTGCCAGATTTTGAATGGCACGTGGCAGCAGGGAGTCTTGGCAATCTGAGGGAGGCTTCTGCGGCAGCTCTTGTTCTGCAGTTCCTCGGTCCCACCAGGTCTAAGCTTAGCTGCCGTTACTAGAAATCCTGGCCTTGTGTACATGTGAGATACACCTGACCAGCAGCATCTTGTAGTCCCTGTGATATTCCCACCAGGAAAATAACCCCTGCATTAAATCCAACATTTCATCAGTGACATGATTTTGAAGGCATCCTCTGCTATCTTTCGTGTGGACTTTCAGATGCAATAGCCACTAGTGCCTGTACATTATCCTGACAGGTGGTGCTATTTTTATTGTCCTATCTGTGCTTCGTTTGTGGAGAAGTGGAGGAGCAGAGCCCTTGAGCGCTGGCCCCCAGGCTCTGCAGCAGGAGCTTGGGAAGGATGGATAGTTCTTTCACTGAGCTTCATCATTACTCGTAGCACTGAAACATCTCAGTTAGCAGTTTTAAGCTTTTAAGTTTTTAATTTTTTAGCAAAGTATGACAAAATCTGAAGGGACAGAGTTTGGATCCAAGTACTTGGAAATACTTGAAGGTTAATTTCACTTTAAAGTTCTTTTAAAATATTTTTGGTGAGTAAATGTTTGTTTTCTCTGTGCAGTATGGTAAGGTGAGGCCTATAAAATTTGCTTGCCTATTTTCTGTGTTAAATGTATATGTGCATGGTACAGAGTTTTAGTGGCACTGAGTCTATTTTATGTTGTGCTCTGTAGAAAATAAGACATGAGGACATTTAAAAGTTCTTGTTTTTCTTGACTTCACCTTCATTAATCTCATTTAGTTTCTGTAAGGGGCTATTTTATAAGCTCCACTGATGGGTAATGTTTTCTTTTCCAAAGTTCATGATTCTTTTATTCAAATCACTAATTTTCGCTGTTTCACTCCAGTGGTTTGGTGCTTCCCAGGCCTCAAGTGAGTTTAATTAGCAGTGCTGAATAAATTCTGAGACATGATTCATCTTTCTTGTCACTCAGCTCTAAGTACAAAAATCCAATTTGAAGATGCTTTTAAAAGCTTGCAAGAATGGCTTCTTCTTTGTAACTGGGAAAAGAGTCACATGTTAATTTGGAAAAAAAGGATTTTACCTGTCTGTCTGTTTTCAGTGTAGCTAAAAGATGGAGGATTCAGTCATATGTCCTTGAAGTCAATGGTGTGTTGTGTTCACAATACTGAGCTATGAGCAGTACTCAGCACAAACACTCCAAATTAAAACTGTGCGTGAAGCTTTTTTAAATGAAGTAACTGACCTGGCAAATTGCGAAACTGTTCCAAATTTAGTATGCTTTAATTTTCCTCTGGCTTTTTGTATTTTCATCAGAACATAAGAAATCCATTGAAGGGAAAATGTCCTTCTCTAGTGATCCTGACTGTTGCAGTGCAGAGGTCCAAATTTTGTCATGTCCTTTTCTCTGAACCAAGAGAAGGTATATTTCTAAGACATAGTGCCATGAGGGGAAGATAGGGAATGCAGAAAGGGAAAGAAGGAGGCGACTCTGGAAGGTTGGGTTTAAATTTAGGACTTTGATTCTTATGCCCCAGTAGCACTGCCAGCAGTACAGAGAGCAATAGCGTTTTGCCATGGTATATCCCCTTGCAGCCATTAACGGATGACAGCGGTGCCTCACAACAGCTGTGGGAAGAATTACATGTTTTCCAGAATTTAGAGAGGTCAAAATAGTGCCTTGCCCAAGGAGAGCTGTAATCTAAACAAAGCTGAACTGCCTGACTGAGAACCCGGAATTGAATCCTCAGACCACTTCCTCCACTCCAGCACATGAATAAAAACCACAGATTGTTTAGCGCCTTTCTTATGTAGGCACAAAGAAATTAAGGACAAATTGTGGCTGTAGGCAGTTCCCTGGATTTTGTCAGATGCAGACAGATCCCAAATGTTATTTTAACATACCCTTAAAAGAAAGCCCTTGCTATTACTTTTGTATTTATTGCAGTTACACTGACCCTAATGATTTTTTTAAAAATTAATTTGACAGATGTCACAAATATTTTAAGTACAGTTTAACATCATTAAATATAACCTTTCCTACAAAAAAGAGTTCTATAGAGTGAATGTAGGATAAGTGCACATGTTTGATTCTGGAAAGTGAAGGGTGTTGCATATTACTTAGTACACAAAGTAGGTGTTAGGGAATAAGGTTTATGGAGCAACAAGGTTCTCCTTCCCATGTCTTCTCAGTACATCTCACCTAGAAGGACAAGCTCCCCTCGAAGGGAATCTGCTTATTAATTTAGCTCTTCGGTATTATGTATAGTTGGTGACCTTAGGAACTTTCATTTTTTAGATTCATTTATTACTTTGCTCTCATGACAGCCAAGAGGACTAAGCAAAGCCTTTGAGAAGGAAGGGTTATTCCAATTCCCTGGAGACACAATCTTGGTTTATGTTAAGTTTGCACAATTTTTTGCACCTTGGTGGCCCTAGTTCTGCTTGAAAGAAGGGCAAAGTTCTTTACATTGAATGAGAACTTATGAAGCTGTGCAAATACATAGTTATTATCCAGGTGAGCAGAAATATGAAGTGAAGTATCTGAGGACTAGACTCTACTGGATTCCAGTATTTCATGAACTTTAGAGCTCTGGTAGGGTCCCGAACTGGAATATAAATAAATCAAACCCTTTCAAAGGTTTATAGGACTATACTTAGTCCTCTCTTACTGCCCTAATTTATGATTGTTGCAAATTCACAAGCTGTGAAATGTGTTGGTCACAGAACTGATGGCAATAATTTCAGAATATGAATGAGAGCATCTGGGTTTCTGTTTACCTTTGTTTCACAGAGTCAGCTTTTTATCTTTGCATCATTTAATCTCAGAAATATGGCTGGATTAGGCAGGCAGATGGAGCCTTCTGTGGAGCAGAACATTTGCTTTCCGTAACTTTGTTAGTTTCTTCTGTGAAAAAACAAACCATTTGCTTTCCCTCTGCTGTTCCTCTGCAAGAATACAATTCAAAGTAATATAAATAAAAATAAGCAGCAGCTTCCCTCTGTGAAAGAAATAAGGATGCTGGGACTCAGAAATTCTTCATTTTATTTTGGCTCTATAGTGACTTAGATAAAGTGAAGGCCCAGCCAGCAAGCCTGCATAACACTCAAATCTCGTGTAACCCTATTTTGCAGGCTTTCATTACTGCATGTAAACTTTGCTTGGTTTTAGTTACAGATGAATTTCTCTGTGCCTAACTTTGATGCCTTTGAGTTTCATTTTCCGTATCTGTAAAATAGGAGAGCGATGATAAAGCTTTCTCCAATAGTTGTCAATTGCCATGAGTTTTCCTTGGGCTGAAAACTATGGTAATGAGTCTTGCTATTGTTCACCAAAAGTGGGACCCATTGTAGAGAGTTATTGTGTGCTAACACTTTTTTGTGCTTGATGTCCAGAATATTTGAGACTAATCCAGGTATAACTTGGTGTGATTTAATTGTCTGTGTTATGTGGGAGTTCAGATGAGGTAATGACAATGGCTACTTCAAATGAAGACAGGCTGAGAAAGTTGGGGCTGTTCAGTCTGGAGAAGAGAAGCTGCGTGGAGACCTCATAGCAGCCTTCCAGTATCTGAAGGGGGCCTATAAGGATGCTGGGGAGGGACTCTTCATTAGGGACTGTAGTGGTAGGACAAGGGGCAGTGGATTCAAACTTAAACAGGGGAAGTTTAGATTAGATGTAAGGAAGAAGTTCTTAACAGTGAGGGTGCTGAGGCACTGGAATAGGTTGCCCAAGGAAGCTGTGAATGCTCCAACCCTGGAGGTGTTCAAGGCCAGGCTGGACAGAGCCTTGGGTGACATAGTTTAGTGTGTGGTGTCCCTACTCATGGCAAGGGGGGTTGGAACTAGATGATCTTAAGGTCCTTTCCAACCCTGACTATTCTATGATTCTAAATCTATACCCCAGGAAATATTTTTTTTACCAGAAAAAAAGAGAACCTTCATTTGTCTGGTGATTGGTGGCTCTGAATCAAGACACTGCCACTTTGTGATACCCAAATCAGGGTCATTCTTTCGTTGTGGTGTGACTGGATGTAACATCCCAGGCTGCATTTGTTTGAGAACCCTCTTAAGACTTCTGAATTGATGGGTTTGTATGAACAGAACTTAAAGACTATTGCCACCATATCTCATTTTCTGTTTTTACTTTACTTGTGTCAGCTTTGCTGAGTTTATAGTAAATATTATTTGTGATGGCTTCTAGTGATTGCTTGGCTTCTAGTGTGTTTATGGAGATATTTTCAACTGCGTGAGTACTACTTTTACTGCCCAATGCCTCCAGGCCTCTTGATACAACACATACATATTAGCGTCATGTTAAGGACTGCCAGCTTTAAGGGGATTTATTGAGGCCAAAAAAGATAGAAAGATTTTCTTGGAAGAAACTGTTTCCTTCTGCTTCCAGAAGGGTCCTGTCTCTTACGGCCAGCACTGGAGGTTGAAAAAGCTTCCTTCCTCCTTTCTGACTGGCAAAAGGTTTACAGCTAGGGCAGTCATTGTGAGCCAGGAGCTGAAAGCCTTAGCTCAAAAGGAGGTAAGTAGGGAGCTCAGTTCACCTTTGGTCTCTTACACCAGGTTTGGGTCCAGGCTGTCTGTCAAGCTGAAGAGAGGTATCAGACTAGATCGCTCAAAGGACATGGTGAGAGCAAGTGCTGCAAACAAATTGGCAGTTCCTGATGGGGTTGTTAAGAGAGAGAACAAAATCTGTCCTTTAGTGTTTGAAAGGTTAAAGATAAGGCTAAACATTGTCTTCTGCTGTGAAGAATTGCCTCTGAGCAGTGACGCAGAAGTAACCCACCAGCTGTGTTGTGCTGCATGCTGCTGTACTGCTGAGGCTATTCAGGTGCTCTTTGGGTGGCTCTTTGCAGGTGACCAGTCCAAATCACTCCTTTGGATAACATTTTCAGAAATGCAGACGAACGAGGAGGCTGATGCAGCCTGGAGCTTCTTATCCTATTGCTTCAAGCATCAATTTTGTTAGTTATTCTGTGTGGATTTTGGACCAAACAAGAGTTGATTCATCATTACTTGTTCACGTATCTCTAATGTTTTTTGAATAGCTTATTTATAGAGGTGTCATCTTGATGTTACTAATTTACCATACACAGGATTTAATTAAAATGCCAAGGAATTCAGTTAGAAAACTGTTCTTCCCCTCATGCATACCTATTATCTGTCTGGCTGTGGTTTGTTTAGTGTGCACTGTTCTTCTGAGGTTTTGGGTCTGCCACAGGCTGGGGCTACCTTTCTGGAGTTTAGTGTTGAAAAGCTCTTTGATAAACAATGTGAGAGGAACTCTACAAATATTTTCAAGTATTCTGAATGACAGATGGGTTTCTGATAGACAGCTTCCTCAATGTCAGTGTTTTATCATGCTTGATGTGATGTGGAGATAGTTGAAATACTTTTGTGATGTGCTACTGATAAGGACGTGTGTAGTGTATATATCCTTGTTTCTGTCTTAACCTTTTTGAAAATATCAATTGTCAGTATTCTGCATAGTTTTCTTTCACAGACTGTAAATGGTTGGAGTTTCAGCTTCTCTTCTTGGCTGAGAAAAGTTTTTTTCTGGTTTTCTTAGCTGTCACAGGACATCACACTTGGGTGGCCTATAATAAGTGTCTATTATTTATATATAACTCAAGGAAACTGCTGAATTCCTCTTCTTTTAGGTATTATGAATCTCACTTGATTCTAGGCAGGCTTCACAGTTTACATTCATGGTCAGAGCATACCTTTTCCAATTAGGGTACATTTCTTTTTCTGTGTTTCTTTTTTCAGGAACTTTATAAAGGAATATTTTACTCAGCTGGTGGGTCAGTGATTCTAACTTAGTGTTTCATTAGTTTTTATTTCCTCTGCTGAATGCTAGAACTAGAGTTGCAGAGAAGTTCATCCAAGATTTTCTGCCTTTTACTGGATGATTATGCTCTTAATAAACTTGACTAATGTATTTCTAATTTGGATCATTGTTCATTTTTTGTACCATTGAAAGGAAGAATTCACAAGAGAGGCTCAGGTTCATGTCAGTGTTTTCTTCTAAGGTTTCCTCAACCAAGGAGTCCCTGACCACCACATATGGCTCGAGAGTTCTTTCCAAATCTAGTGACTTCAGGTAATTCCAAAAAATTCTGTTCTGAGCCTGGAGTTCCATTGTTCCTCCATGGGTCCTCCATGATACCACACTGAGCCCTGCTTTATTCCCTAGTGCAATATCTGTGAAAACAAACGTAACTAAGAAACTATTAGATTAATCTCGATCCCATTGTCCACTTCATTCCATCTAATTTGCCTGTGTCTGCTTGCAACAGTGGAGAAGGTTGGCTAATAGTAATAGTCTTGCAAATCCTGTATTCTGGAAACATTCTGTTTCCTGTTTTTTCTGATTATATGGTATCAAATGGGCAAGCAGAGGTAACTGATTGTACTGCAGTGCAAGCCTTTCCCCAACGTCTATTTCAGAAACTCATGATGCTGCTAGTCATGGAGTCAGTTTCCACTGTAAGAAGATACAATATTTATGAATTAAATTAATGATGCCATTAATTTTGCAATGTTAAGTTTGTGATCTGAGCATGAAAGTTTAAAATTCTTTCCCAGTCAAATCCAAAATGCAGCTGTGGGTTTCTCACAGTGAGGACTGAACAAACAGAAGGGTCAAAGGGAAAACAATACCCATGGTGTGATGCAGTGTATCTTGCTGTTTTGAGTAGTAGCTTTTGTAAATAGGTAAGGATTTTGTCTACAGTTTATAAATAACTTTTGTACAACAACAGCTGCAGCAGAGCAGCTCAGATTATGCAACTGCTTTAACAGAGTTTGGACTAAACTAGCCCAGTTGTAATCAGGTTGAAAATTTGTTACCTGGGAGTTGAGAAATGAGCCTGAAAGAGGCAGGAAATTGCTTCATAGGGGTAACTGAGACCCAAATAGTCAGGAAGAGAGTTGCAGTGGCTGAGAGATCTGCCTGAGAGAGGACTGTGGTATTGAACATTACATTGGCAGTGATGGGAGCTAAACTCAGCAGCAGCAGAGTCTGCAGTTCATCAGTTCTGACATCCAGTAGGTGTCATTGCAGCCAACTGGGATTATCAATCACAGGAGGCAGGGAAGATTTGTCAGGGTGCAGGGTGGGAGAGAGGGAGACCCAAGTCAAAGTACATGATTTCGAAGCTGTAAATCTACAAGCACTTTCGGAAAAGGATGCCTCTACTTATATTTAGATTTCTCTACATACAAAAACGGTGATTTCCCATCATCAGCCTCATGTTTCTGAAGACATCTGTGTTTAGTTTACGGCAGATTAAAAGAAAAAGTAAAAAGGAAGTAAACTTTTCTATCCCTCCCTATGAATTTGGTTAGATTAAAAATGAGCACACTTTCTGTGCAAAGGAAAGGTACGGTCTACAGTTAGAGCTGTGATGAATTATTATCAGGAAGGTTATTTTAATCTGTAGTGGTTGATCTACAAATGGCAAGTACTGCCTTGGAGAAAGTAGTTTATCATGGGCCATAAAGCTAGAATGGTAGAATGTTCAGAGTCATGCTTTTGTCTTTAAGGAACCTTTTCTTATGGTTTGGCTTAATATAGAAGCCAATAGGACTACTCACAGATCTAAGAATAATTCAAGTAAGTTAGAGCTGCAAGTGTAAGCCATATCTTCATATGTGGTGCTGGTGACAATGACATAAACCAGTATTTAAAGAAAAGGATTTGAGATTTCAGGTGGCAGAGTTTTGCATTACACAGAATTATTTTTTGGATGCAAGAGTTTTTCTCTTGTGGCAGCTCCTAAGTTTACAAGATGATGTCTGTGGTGTTTCTGAATTACTCACAGTAGCAGTTACTACATTATGTGTAAAGATGTGGCCTATTCCTTTAGAAAGTTCCTCAAACACCTTGAGAAATTGTCATTTAATTGAAAACCAGGAAGCAGTTAATACATACTCCTCCAACATCTTTTAAAATCCAAATTATTTTTAGATAGATGATGTTGATCCATTTAGGACTGACCTGGGTTAGCTTCAAAGGATCGAATTCTGTTAGTGTTATTCACAGGATTGCATGGTTAAGGCTCAAATTCAATGTTTGGGAATGCAGTGTATCGCGCACACACACACAGACCTGTGTGTTTGGGCTAAGACTAAAGGGTGTAGATTTTCTCAAAGCACATTTTGAAGTGTTTTCCTCAACACTTGCACAGCTCCAGACTATAAACTGTTTAGACGGCCTTTCAGAGTTTATTTACAAACAGTAGCGGGTACAGCAGAAGCAGCCATACGTGATCACTGCAGATGAGTTATTCATGTTAACATTTACTGAACAATAATACCTAAACGAGAGATATTGTGAGCTTAATTTAGAAAGATATTTGACCTGCAGCACACTCTGTCCAGTAGCCCCAGCAGAGGCACGGGAACATGGCACAGCAGATAAGAAGCTCCCTTTAGTCTCCCTAGAAAACGCTAGGTCTCCACAAGTAATTAGTGCTATTTCTGTGGAAACAAAGATGTATCCTGAAAGAAAATTCCTGTGAAATAAAAATAACAAAAGTAGCTTAAAATATACTTCAGAAATGTTGGGCCAGTTCCATGGAGACATAAGTAAACACAACTTGAAAGGAAAGTGGAGCTGTTTATCAGTGGAGAGATTTTCAAAATGGCATAAACACCGTCAGCCCTTGCTGTGAGGATACAGACTCCTTTCTCTGCAATACTGTACTCTTCAACTGAGCTCAGAACATGGTCAGACTGATTTGAAAATCTTTTTAATTAAGTACCCTGTTACAGTTTCTTATAATTGGCACTTCCTCTGGTTGCTTTCAACCTATTAATTGCAGATACTTTCCATCAAAACAACTTTTACTTTAGAAGACCCTACCAAAGTGATAACCTAAACAGTTTCCACTGGATGTGTGGTTATGATCTTCTCTGAGTCCCAGAAGACAAGAATATTCCTCCTACCAAGGTGAAAATTGTATACATGGGGTGAAAAGATAAAGCAGCTGCCCAGGTCCTGGTACCTATTAACTGATGGGTTTTCTTCGGACCAGGAGGTAGTAGTTTAGCAGTTTTGCTAAAAGGTGCATGCGCTCTTGCAGCTCAGAAAGCCAGCCGTATCCTGAGCTGCATCAAAAGAAGTGTGACCAGCAGGTCAAAGGAGGGGATCCTACCCCTCTGCTCTGCTCTTGTGAGGCCTCACTTGGAGTATTGTGTCCAGTTCTGGTGTCCTCAACATAAAAAGGACATGGAGCTGCTGGAGCAAGTCCAGAGGAGGGCCACGAGGATGATAAGAGGACTGGAGCACCTCTCATATGAAGACAGGCTGAGAAAGTTGGGGCTGTTCAGCCTGGAGAAGAGAAGGCTGCGTGGAGACCTCATAGCAGCCTTCCAGTATCTGAAGGGGGCCTATAGGGCTGCTGGGGAGGGACTCTTCATCAGGGACTGTAGTGGTAGGACAAGGGATAATGGCTTCAAACTTAAACACGGGGAGTTTAGATTAGATGTAAGGAAGAAGTTCTTCACAGTGAGGGTGCTGAGGCTCTGGAATGGGTTGCCCAAGGAAGCTGTGAATGCTCCAACCCTGGCGGTGTTCAAGGCCAGGTTGGACAGAGCCTTGGGCGACATGGTTTAGTGTGAGGTGTCCCTGCTCATGGCAAGGGAATTCTAACTAGATGATCTTAAGGTCCTTTCCAACCCAAACCACTCTATGATTCTATGATACACAGAACCTGTGATTCCACCAAGGAGGTAAAAGACCCACTCTCCAGAGCTTTCAAGACTCCCAAGAAGCAGCTACTAACCTAAGTGCATTTGTGGGCATCTAAGTGCATCTCCTGAGCATTGGTGCCTGCAACAGTGGGTAGAAATGTTGCTTCAGTTTCAATTGTATCTCTGTGCCTCTGTTTGCTTTGCAAACCTGCTGTGCTCCTTTCCCCCTCTTCACACATCCTTCCAAGGACAGCTGTAAGAGAATACTGGACGGGTGGTTCTTGGTGAGAAATGGACAGTGTTGTCAGCTGTATGAAGCTTGTTTCTGAATAGCTACTGTGCTTGATCTATCACTGTGCTAGCTTTTGTGCTGGCAGGGCACTGGTGACAGGTCAGGGGGGCATGCCTCTTCCAGGCATTTTAAAAGCTTAAAACTGATTAGCATTCCTCTTGCCCAGGTGTGAATCAGTTGATATTAGCACAGGCAGTGGCATCAGGATGCACATTCTTACGCCACCTCTGATTGCATACAAACAGTTATGCTAAGCTTGAAGGGTAAAACTATTGAGCAGTCAAAATAAACAGGTAAGTATTGCACAAGTAAAACAGCAAACAAATGTAGTAGCAGAAGTACTAACTTCCATATAAAAGAATTATACATGGATACGAATGATTTGTCAGAGATTATTTTGACTTGGATCCAAGTCAGTACGTGTTCCCGTCTGAATCTTTCTGTTCAGTTTTGTTTCACATCCCTTTTCCAAGCCCTGAAGAGTGGATTTGAGATGGCTAGTTTCCTAATGTGTTATCACAGTAACTAACACAAATTCTGATCCCTTCCTGTGGTGGAAAGAGAAAATCGTACACATTTCCTAAAAATCAACTTTTTGCATATAGCTTTTAGATAATTTCTATTCAACAGACAGTCTACTTCAGTGTTCAAAAGAACCTCTTCACTGAAATAACACTTTCAGTTGTTATTGGTTGGACTGGAAATCTTTCATGTGGTACTTACTCAGATCAGGTTTCTGTCTGTGTTGATCAATAGTCACTCTCCTAAAACTGAAACACTGGTCTGATAACTGTAATCCTGCCTTTCAACTTTGATAACTCTTTTAAGATCAAGAGATAAAGATGCTGGAGAATCTCTTGTACACCGCAAAGATTATTTGCAAGTTTAAATTGACCCTGTACACATTGGCTTCACAAAGTTTTATATTCTCCTGTAGAAATATTGAGGATGTATTAAAGCTGTTCTAACGTATGTTGGTTAAACAATGGATGGTAGGAGATAGAATTGCAGCCAGTGAGAAACAATTTGCATAAACATACTGATTTTTTAATATTTCAAACAATATTTTAAACCTGTAGCCAATGAGGATGTGTGCTCTGCATTTCAGAGATTTTTAAGTAGCAGGTTGCAGTCAGAAGGTGTTAAAATCTACAACTTTGAAAACATGTCCAAGTTAGAAATCCTTTTAGATCTATCTGCATATGTTTTTTCTTTTTCCCTCCTCATATGTATGCTGCCAATGTGAAATAGTATTTGGTGGCAAACAAATAATCCAAATTCTGACATAACCAAGAATTAAAATCTGACAGAGATCACTGACAGAAACAAAAGCTTTGCTGATAAGCCTGGCTGCTCAGTACTGCCGAAAAGCTGTACAAAGCAGGTACAAAGGAATCAGCATAAAGACCATCTTTCTGTAATTCCCACATTTCTGGGAATGCTGAGATTAATAATTAAATCAAAACAAAAAAAAAACCAAACCCAACCAAAAAATCCACAGCAATCTCTCTTGAGGGGCCATAACTGCTTTAAAGTTATGTCAGCCTGAATTTAGGAAGATGGTCAGCCCTGGCTAACCAGCTGTAGATCAACCTGCTTAAGTGGGGGGTGGGCCAGATGACCTCCAGATGTCCCTTCCAGCCTCAACCATGATTCTTTGAAGACCAGAATATTACTGAGATGTGAGTTGGAGTGTTCTGTATATAAAACCAGCCACTCAGTAGACATTTTCTCAGATTAATTAGTTATTTTTTTACTATCATTGTATTCACCTGCCCAATAAACCTGTACTATCATTTTATAGTTGAACATGCACTGGAACCTCACCCAAAGCAAGGCCAGTAATTCAGCCTTCCAAAATAAAGAGACAAGTTTATTTGTTTTTAAAAATCCATTTATTAATGTCTGTAAAGCATAAAGTCCTCGTTGGCCCAGGGTGTTGTGTGAATGGCACAGAATGCTGTGTCTCTGCATCTCTAGCACTGAGCTGTAGACCAAACACTTGTGTGCTGAGCAAATGTGAGTTTTTAGCAAATACTGGTCAAAAAACAAAGAGGAAAGCAGCAGAAAAAGACTAATATATTTATTTTCAGGAAATTATCTGACCTTGGTTGTGCCAATTACTAGTTACAGGAGAAAAACATTTCATCCTTTGATTCTAGTCCTTCACCTTGGAGCCTGTTGTTATTTGCACACATCAGTCTTTGTTCACTGGTATACACAAACCAGTATATATGTATAGTTCTTTTTTCCTTAGTATTTTTAAATCCAGATTTTCTAGTAGGATACACATAATGCAGATGCCATCAATAATCATTGTTTTGTAAGCATTAACTTTCCATATTCTCACAAAAATGATTGTATTAGTTTTGCCATGGAAATTACAGCTTGGATGGTTCTTCTAAGGCAGGGATTGATAATGATTTTGGAGTGTAAAATTTAACAAGCACATCATAATTTAGTTAACTGCTTTTAAAGAGATTCAAAGTTTTGAACTGCAAGTGCTTAAATTCCCAAGTTCCTGATATCACTGCTGGTACCAGGTGAAATTATTTAATCCCAGAGAAAGACCTTAGAATTCAGAAACTGAGCAAGAGATTAGAATTTAGCCTTTTGGCAGGGGAAGGGAAAATTTAAAGCATGCTTACACGAGGATGACAGCATGAACAATATAATAGGCACAGCCTCTAAAAGCAGTATCTGCATAAGCTGTAAATCTGGTGGTGGAAGACTCAGCAAGGGCTGCGAATTTGAACACTTCTGAGCTAACTGGAACAGGGGAGGAATCCAATTGGTCATGAACCTGTCTCTGTTTCTTCTGGCCGCCTCAGAGTCTCTTTGAGTAAGTACTGTGTGACAAGCTCTCCCTTTATTTGGGCTTTCATTTGTTGGGGAGTAAAGGTAGAATTCCACTTAACTCTCAGATTCAGACAGATAATAGGTGCCTTTCCTTTTCCTCGTTTGAGGGGGATTTTTTTATTTAAGGAAGGTCTTTGTTGTTCTCCTAAAATTCCAAACAGTTTTCAGGGTTGAAGATGAAAAAAGAATTGTTCCTACTGCACTGAAGGCTTTTTCCCCCTGAGTATCCCAAAGACAGGAGACAAAATACAGCAAATCTTTCTGCAAACACAAACGCCGACTCTCGGCAGAGCATGAACCAGGCTTCATCAATCAGGAGACTATGAGCAACACCATGAGGCTTACACAAACAATCACACACGCTTGCACACAGGCTCTGCGCTTATCTCCCCACTGCACAGATTTGCTGCAAAACTTTCGTAGCATTCAGTTATCTGCTTGCTTTTTTAAGGAACATTTCTGTACAACCTGTATCTGAATCTCTGCAGAAGAGATTCAATTTTGTGAACTGCGAGGGCTTAAATTCAGGCAAAATTAAACAAGAAAGGGTTTTTTTACAGTGATGTAGCCTTATTCTGGTGTTGCTCAACAAAGCAAAATGAGAACTTAGCATTTGTAGTGATATATAGTATTTACTTTAGTGTCATATGTAGGTGTGGCTATTATGGAAAAAAGAAGGGGAAATCATTGTGTCATCTTCCTTTTACAAAGTACAGTGAAGAGTGATGTTAATTGTAATTAGTATTTCAAAGCTGCTGCACATTAGCTTTATATTTACCTTGCAGCAGCTTTTTCTTCCCCTAAGAAACTGAATCTTAGTAGAGTGCTATGGCAGTATAAAGTGATTAGAAAATCCCCACAGCTGGTAGGGTAGGAAGTGGACACTCCCTAAAATCTCCCTTCTGTGCTTTTATTAATGGTCATGCTCAGTAAGTGACCTCATCACATAACCCAGATTGGAAGCAAGGGGGTCTATTAGGAACTAGGGGTGTTCCTAGTGGCCTGTAGACAGTTTGGGGAGACAGTAGTGGTTTAAGTCCTTGGAATTTTTAAAGCTGCACCAAGTACCGCTCTGCATGACAAAACAGCCCACAACCCAGAGTGGAAAATAAGTTAAATCTACTACTCATGTGGGCAAGTACTGTATTTTCAAGAGGTATTGCAGCCACAGAGTTATGCTGGTACTAGGTCCTGAGCCTGATGGTTTATGCAGAGAGGGTCTCAGCTGTGTCTGTCACCCCAGGCTAGGAACTGCAAGGTGAGATCCAGTTGTAGATAAAATTGTCTTATTATTTGTATTTTTAATCCGCTAGCTTATGATACCTTGTGATAAGTATGATAAAGAAACAGCAACAAAGAGCAGCTATATCCAGTTACTTGTAGCTTTGGTGTTCAAAAAACTTGTATTATTTCTTTGGCAAAAAATGGGGGAGTGGTAGTGGCACTGGATGAGAGGGAGAACTTAGCCTGAAGTAGAGATTCCTTCTGCCAAGAGCAAAGAAATTATAAAAACAAATTCTTGGCTGAAAACTTTAAAGGATGGGTTTGGAATGTTATCTTTAGGGACGTTGCAATCTTGGAGCTTCCAGTCATACCCCAGATAAAGCGCTTTGTTTATACGTTACCCTACTTCATGTACAATGGCTTCTGTGGTAGGCGAGCTGTAAGTATTCATCCTGGGTTTGGATGACATAATTTACTTAGATGTTTGGTTTGGGGTTTTTTTTCTGTAATCTGCTACTTTTATATATCACACACATGACCTGCATTTTTTCAGCAAGTACTAATTAAACTGCTCAGACAAATTTGATGTTGTAGTTATAGGATTTATTCAGGTGTAAATGCTGAGGAAGCCAAGAGAAGCAGTAGAAATATACAGGGTTTAAATCAGTGTGATCTGAAGCAAAATCCAGACGAGTTGTTTGGGTTTTTTTAACACCTTTTACATCCACTTCAAACTTTTATTTTAGATTTTATCTTTTTGTTTTGTTTTAAAGAAAACGAGACTTTTGGAGTTGTTTGGATTAAATTCATGTTGCCATTTTTATACTGATGAATTATCCAAAGTGTGACATTTCCAGAAATATGCATACCTTCATGACAGAGAAATCACAGTTTGAGTGCTATATAGCATAACCAGAAATTAGTCGAAAAACTGTGCCTTGCAGCAAGTGCTGAACACGCCTCTTTATTGGTGAAAACAAATCACAAAAGGCTACATTTTGGGCTTGGAGAGTTAGATAATAAAAAGTGGGTATGGTTCTGGCTTCCACCGGAGTCGATAGCAGACCTCCTGTTGCCTATGCTAGCAGTAGGATTTCCCTCTGCACAGCAAGGGGTGGGAGAGCTGTGACCATTTTTGAGACTCGGTGCTAACTTTGGTTCTCCTCAGCGCTAAGGAAATAGATTGCTTCTATGAGTGCATGGCATTTCCATGTCCTTTAATTCTGCTTGGGAATTTGCTATTTCTAGTGTGACAGTGGTGAGGGACTACAGAACAGAAAGTGGGGTCTTTTAAAATAAATTTGTGTTACTTTTATGGGATCTGCCTGATGCTTCACACTTGCTTTAGCAGTAAAAGTGACTTGTGCTGACAGCTGGAGTAATTGCTGTGTGTGGAATAAAACTGACTTTGTCTCACTCCATTTCTAAAATTTAAGTGGATTCTTGCAGATCTAAGCTGAAATACTTAGATAAATTTTTGCTGTATGCAATAAAAATGGCTTATATTTTTTCTGATGCTTAACTGTGCAGAACAGACATGTAAACATTATTGAAAGGTACAAAACAGAGAATGCGGCAAATTTGGAGGCAATAAATTTTATGTCCTTTCTCATTGTTTTTTTGGTGTGGGATTTTTTTGTTTGGGTTTTTTTGTTTTGTTTTGTTTTTTTGGTGTTTTGTTTTGTTTTTTGGGTTTTTTTGGTGGGTTTTGTTTTGTTTTGTTTTTTTCCTTAAGTTCTTCTACTGCTTTTCCCAGGTCCCCTTGGAAGAGGACCAAGTCTCAAGAGACTTCTGCAGACGTTTAAAAAGGTGAAACACCTTTTTTCTTTGAGAGGTGACAGAGCTCTGATTTTAAACTGTCATCCTAAAGGGAGTTAGGAGCCATCTACTGGTGCAGCAGGTAGGGACTTTCTCTAAAGGGAGGTAGAGGTCTCAGCTCTCAGTGACTGTCCCATCGAGACATCTATTGCAATTTCTGCCTGTTTCCTCATTTGAACGTTGTTTAGAAAATATGGCAGAGGCACGAAGCTGGCCACACTTCTACTGCGTGCCACTGGAGAGAGGTAGTGGATTGGGCATTTTCATAATTATCAACTTGCTTTTGAAATCAGCAAACCACGCGTTTTGAAGGTCAGTTAGAAGAAGGGATAACAGCGTGTTGTCTTGTGAATCTTCTCGTCTCACTGGTCGTTTTTGTCATGTCATTACAAGCTGGCTACAACAAAAGTTCTTTTGGGTTTTTGGAGGCTTTTTCTGCAATGCTGTCTCAGAAGATAACTGGAGGATCTGTTTTTAATGCAGCATACTTGAGGAAGATAGAGATGCTATTTAAGCTCTGTGCTGCTCAGCACTAATAATGACTTTCAAGAACCTTTTGCACTAGTCTAGCTATTAGCTCTAGGATTAATTGTGTCTCTAACAATCATGGTGGGTAGCAGCTCAAGGGGGGTTCTCTTCAGGAGCTCCCTGGCATGCCTTTGTTCACATGGGCATCAGCACAAGCAGGTTTCAACCAAAGGCAGGAGCACTAGAAAAGCCAACTCTGTGGCTTTTTGGGGAGACAGAAAAACATTCAGTAACAGAAGGATTTGGGGAGGCTTTTTGGCTGATCCTTACTGATCATATTAAATTGGCATAAAGAACTGCAGGGAACGTAACTGCGTGTGATAATTTCTATCACTTGACAGTATGACCAGATTCTGTTACACTGGCTGTGGTAGGAGTTGAAGAGACCCTGAGGTGTCCGCTGCGCCCAGTAAATTCACATGTGTACAGCCAGAAGAAGAAATGTGTGTTCCGAAGAGTGGCCTGGTTTATTTTTCTGTCCTGTTATGCTGGCTATCATTAGAAGACTTTTAAAGAATTGCTGTTTAATTTCCATTCTTTTGTACATAATGGTGTTATTTTGTTAAACAGGATCTAGTTGAGCCATATACATGGGGGGGGGTGTGTGTGTGTGTGTGTGAGTGCTTTTGCCCAGAATGTAATAAAGCTTCTGATCAGCATAAATGGAAAAACCCACATTCTTGCTGCCTGCTGGAATGCACAGCTGCATTCTCGGAAGAACCAGACAGTCCAAAAAGCTTCTCCTGTCTTTTGTTTGGCCTTGAGTTAGGTGACTATTTTCTGTTAATTTCCTTTGCAAGACTACATGTTTATTGTCATGCATGTAGGTGCTGGGTTTTGGTCAGAGGACACAGTTCTGATCTGGCAGCTACTGAGAAACAGAAAACAGTATTTCCTCTGTATGTGAGATCTCTCAACAGAAACAGGTAGCTCATTGCTAAATGAAATCCACGTGAAGTGTCCACCATCTGCACAGTTGTATTCTTCTGCGCAGTCTGATATAAACATTGTTTTCTTGGACCAGCAAATAGCTTTGACTCCAGATTAAACCCTCAGGCTGTTTGTCAAGTTTACAGCTACCAGAACAACCTGGCACTGAAAGCAGTGAGTAGCAGATGTGGGTAGCTGATGTTCCCTGATTGATATTAGTGTGGGGGTTTGCTTGTAGCAGGAACAGGGGATCAGCAAGCTATAGCAGGGACAAAGAAAATTAATGTTTGCAGAAGAGGATTTAGAGCATGACTGAACGCCACACATTGACTAAAGGCTACATCCAGCTGATGATAGCTGCCACAGAATAAGGATCCCAGATCCTGGGGCTCTTTCCACTTCAGGATTGTACCCGGTGACTCTCCTAGCTCATGTGCAGGCAGTTGCTGCTGTTGCACAAGGAAGTATGGTCAATGGTGCTGTAGAATTTTGCTCTGTTTCTGCTATCAGTACTTCTTCGAAAATGAGTCATGAAACTAGAGCTCGGGTATGGTAAAATAGTTTATTGTAGCTGTCATATTTTTGCCCTTTAAGCAGATAAAATTCTCTTTCTTTCCAAATTAAAAGAAGAACTGGAAACAAAGGAAGAAATCTATATTGTAGTGCACTTCATTGTCAGCCACAGAACTGTAGTTTTTGGTTACATTGTTTAAGTTGCAGTGAAACACTTATTTATCTGAAGTAAGGTAATTTTATAGGTCTATAAAACCTGCATTTTCTCTCATGTTTCTCTCCCCTTAATTTTAGCCATCCAGAGAAAACCTAAAACTGTAAAATAAATCTTCAAATGCTGCAGAGGGCTGAGCACAGCTTTTACTACATACCTTTGCAATTAGAACTAATTTACTGCCCTGTGAGATGGAGGGAAATGTGCAAGGTACTTCTTGGATAAATATACCTCAGTAAGAAAAGCATAGCTGCTCTGTAAAAGTTATCTGCTTGTGTTCAGCAAGTATCAGGGTCATTCTTACAGCTGCATACCGCAGAACGTTAATTAATGGGGCTGCAGCTGGTGGTACCACTTTGGCTGCTTCAGCTCGGCCTCTTATTCCATATTTCTCAGGTTCGTATGACCAGTCTTGGACCACATCCCATCACTTTTTCCCCCCAAAGTACAAAAAGTACTTAAGTCTCTACTGGAAAACTGCCAGGCTTTCATAAAAAGAACAGAGCTGTTGTTTCTTTGCTATTTTTATCTTCTCTGCCAAAAAAGACACCATGTTGCATCGGCAGTTGTATATTTTAAATTGCCTTCAGTGGTGAGCCCCTTGGGTCAAAAACCAGGCTTTCTGCAGCCAGTGAATGTCCAGTATGTTGCTGAAACAGTTCCACCGTAAACCTGGGGGGGGCTGGGTTACCTTACGACTAGATCTGCCCAGTGGCTGTACTGGAGCAAGGGTCTTGTGGTCTGAGCGAGGTGGTTCTACCCTCCCATGCTTCGTGAAAAGGAACATCCTGCCACGAAAGGCAAGTCACCTCATGCCCACTGCGCAGCGTTTTGTTCCCCAGGAGCTTCTGAAACTGAAACAGAAAGGAATAATCTCCCCTTGTTGCTTTAAGTCCCTTCAACATAGAAGGCAATTTCACCTGACTGTAAAGGAAATTTTAAAATGGAGTTAACTGCCAAAAGCATTTAAAAATAAAATTGTAAGCAAACCCCAACCCCCCTACACTCCCCACACCACCCCATCCCCCCTATACTTACTTTACCAGTGCCTTTCATTCTGATGAATTGTCATTTAAGATAATACTTTGGACTTTGAGAGGTAAGATTTCATTGCCAAAATACAGTTCGTTCCCATAAGGACTGACCCCCCTATTTATGTTTGAATGAATAATCTGATTGGCCTCTTCTGTAATTGCTGCATCCTGATCTGGGATGTGCAAAAAACTTGTGAGGATTTGTCTTTTTGTAGGTTCTTATTACTGCGGACACAGTCTTCAGCTCCCAACTGCCTTGGAGATATTTATATTTAACTGTACAGCACCTCAATGTGTGTTTTTACTGTAATTTATAATTCTGTTACTTAGCATCACTTATATGTATTTCATAAATATCTCTCTATATATATAAATATTTGAAAACACAAACTAACAGTTACTAGAAGAGAGAGATGGTGGAAAGCTTCATGAAAGATGTCCTACCACAGGAAACAGTTTGCTGTAAAGTACTCAGTGGTTAAATATGTCACCACATCTATTCTCTACTGGTTTAAATGTTCCTTTCTCCCTCTTCCCCTTACATTTTCTTAGCTCCCCAAAATCCTTACACCACCAGGGTTGTTTAAGGTCCCTGTTATCATTCAGTTCTTACTGAAAATTCTCTGTAGGTGAACGCCTGCTTTATTCACTTTATTAAAGATGAACTAACTTTCACACTTAAAGCTTCATCATCTTTGATACATATGTCAAATAGACTATAGGAAGTGATTCCTCTTCTTCTGAATGGAATATGAACTTTCTGGGAACTTGCAATGATATTTGTTGGTAAACAGTACATGGCTTAGGCATTCTTCACAAAGCGTAGTAACTGAGAGTTGGCTTGCAATGCTCTGAAGGGGATTAGCAACTAGAGGGATAGCTTTAACTTCTTATACGGCTTTGAATCTCCTCCTGGGACCACATTGTAAGCAGATCTTTCAGATGTTAACATGCAAAGCACAGAGTCTGGCTTTTTTTTTATTTATTTTTTTTTATTCATATGCTCCATGCCAGCTTCTGCTAATGCAAAATCTGGTACTTGGAGTTGAGAGCTTTTTTATCTTCCTCCATTAAATCAGCTAATCCAAAATCCTAGGCAGGCTGTCTTTCCCCCTTTGCAAGTGCTGAGAGGAGTGGTGCTTGAGGGGGCTTGCAGGCTTGGTTCTGTAACTGAGCAGTGATTTATGACTTCTGGCTGAGGTCATGGCTTGGCACCTAGTGACGACCAATTTGATGGATTAAGGACTTGAGCAACTCAAAGGCCTTTAACGTTTGTAACCATTCATAATCTGGCTGGCAATGACCACAACAGAAAACCCCACATGTATTCTTGTTTGAATCTATTTTAATCTAGTTTGGCTTTGTTTTCTTCTTGGAGACCTGCTGCTGCTGTTAGATACTCTTTGATTTGGTTCCAAGGATGGGTCAGAGCCACTTTTTTCTTTGATAAACCTGTTTTGTTTCTCTCATTAATGTACACTGCTGAAAGCTGCACATTTCGGTCTGCTGTTACATTACCACATCAAGGTAATGAGGGGCCAGTTCTGCAGAGCGGGAAAGGGGGATTTCACAGTCTCAGTGAGAGCACATGCACTGCTTTTCTTTCACATTCATTGAAGCAGTGGGTCCCGATTAACAGCACCTAAGATATTGCCAATTCATCTACACCTGCACAGCACGTGTAAGGCAGAGTGCTTCAGAACTGGCGATAGTAACACTTTACTGCAGCAGCTGAAAGGAGGAGTGGCAAGCTTTTAGAGAAAACACTTTTCCTAGCCGGACCCTCTGTTGTGAGAGGTACATTGTCACTCCTGTGCTACTGAGCAGTTGGTAGCTCAGGTTTGTGAAACGTGGAACTTTTTCCTCCTTCTGGAGGGTCTGTGCAGACAGCTTCTCCCTGCTACCATAAACACTCCTCAGTGAAGGCTGTTCCCTGGGTTAGCCATTAGTGTCTCTTGGAGATGCCATGAATCTCTTCCCCTCAATAATGTGTCTTTATTTTGTCTCATTATTTTATTTGGATTATCTAATATCTTGTAATACCTGTATAATTGCATACTGCAATGTGAACTGCAGAATATCCCCCCCAGGCAGTGGCTGGAGAGGAGCTCTGAGTAGGGGAAACAATTAATATCCATAGTTCACATATGTTCCTGAGGATAGTTCAGGATTAAAATAGTCATATCAACTGCAATGCTCTGCAAGGCTGGTAGTAATGTCAGTGACAGTGTAATGCTATGTGATTTCAGTATGGAACCTCTTCCTGTAGGGTTGTGCTTTGCAAGATGGCTTTTCAGTGCCACAAGTTTTATGGCTGGGAAAGAAATATTTCCCTGATGCAAAGTGTAGGCAGCTCAAAACAAAAGCAGTAAGAATTAATATTAGTCAATGCTTTGTATAGCACTTTTCACTCACCATAGTGAAATGACATCTCTTCCACAGGAAAGTCCCATTTTATTCAGGCAGCTTTGTTTTGAAAGTGGTGATTTTATTTCTCTTTTTTTCCCCCTATGGTATTTCACAATCCTAGGAAATTACTTAGAGGATATTGGTATGTCTTGCAGGTTTTACTTCTCTGTTACGTTTTAAGTGTCTAAAATATAGGTTGAAAATGAATTCCCTAAAGAATTATTATTTCTTTCTTCGTACTGTTTTGTTCTGTGGCAGTGCATTGGTGCCACACTGCTGGCTCCCTCCCCAGTGCTAGGGGCTGTATAAATGTAGAAAAAAAGTGAACTTTGCTTCTAAGAGAGCAAAATTATTTCTGTGGCATGCAAAGGAAAATAATACCAGGAAGGCTGCTTTTTTGCTCAGTGTAGCTCCCTCAGAACAACTTGTATGACTGAACATATTCTTTCCTGAGAAGATCCTCTACCTCAGAATTGTGTATGCAATGCTCCTGAGCTACAACCCGTGCTGGGAACATCAGCACATGCCTTAAGCACTTCTGAGCTCACACACGTCTGTTTTGTAGAAGTGAAAACTCTCCTCCCAAATCGCCCCAGATCTCGATGTTCATCTTGGAAAGTGTGTCTCCTCTGTTTTACAGATGGAGGCAGGAACAAAGCTCTGTTTGGGCTATGGTCACATTATATGTCACTAAAAGTGCTGGGACAAAGACCTGCTGCTTTGTAACCAAGTCACCTCTGCCTTATACACACAAGGGTGGGGATGAAATGAGTTTTCTTCAGATCGTCAGAAATGCCAGCAGACTCCAGAGATCTCCAAACCCAAACTGTCTCCAGTGCCTTCTCATGAGTCCAGGGCCTCACCTCTTCCCCTCTGTGCAGCTGCCAAAACCTCTAGCTTCCCTTCACTGACAGCCCCACCAGTGCAGCTGTGTATTTTCAATGAGTAGCACTAGGGAAAATTGGGGGTGGAGTATGATTAAATTTTTAAAACCCACAGGAAAATTTCTGATTTGAACATATTAGTCACTCAAGTCCAATTAAAGCTTCATTTCTAAAGAAGTTACCTGATGCTACCACACATGATCCAGAGAGCTGCAGGATGACCTGTGCTGCGCTGTACACTAGCCCCAGCACTGTCACTCTCATCCTAATCAGTAGGAAACCCAGAGGAATGAAGGACAGTTGCAGACTCATGGGAGGATTTATGTCAGAACCAGGTTAGGTCTTGGGCACTTCTGGTTGCAGTTACTGTCCAGAGATCTGTGGCAGCGTTCCTTTGTGAAGCGCAGCGAAAGTTGGCCTCTCCTTATCTGATAAAGAGCAGGTAAACATTAATTGCACCTCAGTTCTAAGCAATTCTGAGTTATGACTCATTAAGCCTTGTTCAGCAAAAATGAGGTAATGCAAATGTGCACTTGACTTGTAATTCCCTGTTTTCTTTTCCTCTTATACAGCCCTGGGTGCTACTGAATACAGGTAGGTCTGCAGCTGAAGTTCATGCCTGCGTAATCCTGCTTGCCTTCTAAACTAGGGATTCTT